>NW_009234609.1:0-29365 GCF_000690835.1 Fulmarus glacialis | reverse complement strand
CGAGGGCGGCTGCGGAGCGGGCCCTTCCCGCCACGCCGTGTAGCCGCATCAGGTGCGGTCTGCTCCAGCCGGTGGAGGGGGGCCGCGCCGTCCTGATGAGCCGGCGGTAACCGGGCTTGTTGGCCTCCGATGGCCAAGTTTCTTGTGGGTGGTAAGCGTTCGGTTACGCGTTCGAGGCTGGAGCTGCTGGCCGTTTCCGTACGTGTTATTCCTACTTGCGAAGTCTGACTTCTGCTGTAATACACCTTTTCTTGGTAAATTGCTTTAATGCATCTTTGAGCTGCTTTAATGCCTGTGTCAGGTGATAGGACTTTTTTTCTCCTTTCCTTTAAAGGTCCTAAATTTCGGCATCTTCACCTTCATCTCTGACCTCGACTCCTGTATTCTTGTATTTTACACGTTTTTCTCTTCTTTTGGTGCTTTCTTTCTTATTCCTTATCCCATTTTTGTCCCTTTTCTACCTTAACCCAATGACAACCTGTTTACAGCTCATGTGTTGTCCTTGGTTTTCAATCTGGGAATCTAAATGTTAGGCTGCTTCCTGTGAGTTAAAATTTCTTCTGGCGTATTCATTTCTCTGGTGTTTTATTTGCTGTCTTTTCTATGAGAAACAAAAGCGAGAGCAGTGAGAGAAAATGATTACGTGGTAGTAGAACTATCCAGGTGTTTGCTTCTTTTACTTTTGTTTTTCATACATACTCCCTGAGTGCATGTGACTCAGGTGTATCAGATTCAGTGACAGTTTTAGTCCATATTCTCAAGCTCTATGCTTGGTATTTTTTCTTTTGCTGCTTTTACATGTTATTGATCACTTGAAAAGTAATGCTGCTGAGTCTTGCATTTTGTTCCAGATTTGCCAGTGTCTTATCCATCTGTCATATAATTAACTGGAAAAAGTAATTAATTGGAAAACCTGACTTGTTGAAAGTACTTTAATTAATGTTCTGAAATTCTTTGTGATGAAACATTCCTACAGAAAATACAGCTGGTTTTACAATTTTGACTCACGAGTTCTCTAACAGGAGTGAGACTAAATACAGTGTGTCATCAGTAATTTGCCCACTTATATCTTCCTGTTGATGCTGTTAAACAGATGGTGGTATCTGTTTTATCAGGGAGAAATGCATCACTTGAAATAACCTGTTAATCCTAGTAAGAGAATCCTAGTATCTTTAGCTGTACTTAGAGTGGTCACTAAGTGGCAGAAGGATATGTTTCTATTATGTACATTAGCGCTTGGCATGAGATGTTTTTGTTTTTCTGGGGTTAGATGCTAAAAGTGTTCTGTGAATAAATCTCTGGGTTATAAATAGCTCTATGTCTTTGGCTATTTCTGTAGGTCTGAAGGTTTTGGTGATCTTCTTTTATTTGCCTCTTTATTTGTGACTCCCTGGAAAGGATAATCCTTTTCTCAGAAGTCTTATTTTTGTTCCAGTAAGGAGTTTATGGACTGATGTATGTACGCACATCATGCTTCTGTCAGTTTTGACTTTTTTTTTTTTCCCCCCAGAGCTCTACTTTACAGTATGTGCAAACAATTTTCATTTCTGAAGGTGAAGATTGAGAGTGATACTTGGAACTGGTGTGTTTAAGATCCTGATCCTCGTTTGGAGTGTTTGTGCAGTTGAATTTTCTGTTGCTATGTTTTGCTGCCAGTGTATGTTTTTATTCTGGGTATAAATATTATAAAGGATAAAACACGAGCCTGAGTCATCTGAAAAAAAATTTGGAAACCTAGTTAGTTTAATTTAATGCTTGTAGTAGAATTTTTTCCTCTTGTATTGTGTGGAATGTGACATACAAATAAATTGTCAGTAATTGTTGGGAACTCCATGGAGCATTTCACGTATTCCGGTAGTACTGGATTTCTCCCAAAGCAGAGTTAGTTCAGCTTGTCTCAAAAAGTTTGTCCCAGCTGTATCCACAGCTGCCTGATATTGGTGTGAATTCTGGGAGAACTCAAAATCCTGTAGGATTTGAAATAGGAAAGAGAGTATTGATGTCGTATTAGAAGGGAGGCATAGGTGCGTTAGAAAGACTTCCAGTCAACTTTGTTTGAGGCGGTTAACCAGGCAGCGAAGGGTGGAGCGGCTCTTGGAGTTGAACGATGCTGTTCCTGTCACAGCTGGCAGGGGTCACTGGAAAGCAGTGGACATTATTTCTTTCCCAGTTCTCCAAAGTTACATATACTGTCTTCCCAGGCTTTTTCTAAATATTGTATCTTCTACTTATTGATAGTAGAAATTTTGTTAAAGAAATAAAAACATCTTTTTTTTTTTTTTTCCCCTTTTCTCAGGACCCCTGTGAGTGAGAGTGATGACAGTCACAGGGTGGGGTGTTTTTTTGTCTGTGAGGAATTCTTTTCATAATAAACAGCATGCTCTACGGATTTATCACCAAACAGTTTATGTGAATTTTTAGCTAGGCTTACTAAGGACACAAAGCTTGTACAATTATTTTCTTTGTCCATCTTCTCCTGTTTGAGTAACTTCTTTAGCCAGTCAGATGACGAAACCAAGTTTAATGGCAACTGAAAGACATTAAGTATCTACACAATGACAAATTTTTATAAAACTTTTGACAGGTAGTGACCCAAATTAATATTCTGACCTGAAGAAAGGCAGTTATAATTGAGTCCCTTCTTTCTTCAGAAAGAGAGCAACTGCTGGCCAGTCTACGTGCTAAGCTCTGAGCCATTGCGGTGCGTGCTGCTATTGGCCCAGCCAAATAGTTGGGGCAGTTGGTAATATGGGTGGGGGGCAGGAAAAAGTGTTGGGTGAGGTGGAGAAGGACAATAGGGAGCCGTGGTACACTGGTAAAAACAGACAGACTTAATTGCTTCTGCCCATGGAACAAGGTAGGCCTGATTTTTCTGTAAGGTTTTTTTGGTTTATAAGGGAAACAAAAGAAAACTCTTTTAGGATACCTCTGTCAGAGGTATTGCTCCTTCTGACTGTTCAAGGACAGTTGACCACTACTTACTCTAAGATATGTAGTGGCATGAAAAATAAAAGACTTTGAAAGCTTTAAATACCATGTTTTCTCCCTTGAGTTTACTGTGCTGTTTTTCATAAAGGTCCTTCTTGCTGGGTGCAGAGGAAACGATTAACTATTTGAAGAAATTATATTCAAATTTGTAAGGAGAATACAAAGAGCTTAATAAATTGCCTATGGGGAAAAAAGCGTTAATAGTAATTAGGGCTATAATATGTTACTGTGTAATGTTTGGGTATGCTCTACATGTAATCATAGAATAGTTGAGGTTGAAAGGGGTCGCTGGAAGTCATCTGTCTGGTCCAACGCCATCTCAAATTAGGGCCAGCTTCAAAGTTAGAGCAAACATGTATACGTATATAGAGATACCCATTACGTTGTCAAGAAATTTGAAAATACAGCTTATGTTTGTGGGTTTTGTTTAGTTGGGGAGGATATCGGAGAGCTCATAGAGCTATTCTTTTGTTTCTTAATATAAACATGTAAAGGGGATTTTTTCCAAATTCACTTCTGCTGGGAATACTCTTTAAGTGAGACATGTAGTGTTCAGTGTTTAATTTTTTGTTCATTTGAGGTGGGCTTGGTAGATGTACTCCAGAGAGACTAGATGGCTTCCTGGAATGAGTCCAAGCATTGGATTGAACTCCTGTTTGCAAATACATTTGTGGTTCTTGTTCTTAAAAAATAAAATACAATTGTAAAGTGGGAGAAGAAATTAAAGCAACGTAGCATCAAATATGAAGTCATGCAAGCCTTGCATTTTGGAAGTTGGCCAGCGCCAGATGCTTTTGGGGGTTAGGTGGTTGGCAGATGCCAGCCTGGCAGCTAAACACTCTTCGTGTTCAGCTGTCTTAAGGGACAGTTTGTTCTATGCTTGCCATGTTGCTCATACGCTTTCCGTGGTATTTGCTACTGGCCATTGTGGGGTTGGGTTAGGTAGAGAGTTTGTATGGCCAAATACAGCCCGGTGATCTCTTTGGACATTTTCTTGCATCCTGGGTCATGAAGCTTGAGATTCCCTCAGCTGTGTGTTTATTTTTTTCTTATTATTGTGTGTTTAAATAGCTGCTTTCTTTTTGAATCCGAGTAAAATCTTGGCTTCAGTGACTTCCTGTGGTACTGAGTTTAACAGTCTAATTATGTGTTGTAATATAATATTTCTCTGTTAAAAGTTTGGCTTTGCTATCCTCTAAGCTCGGTTAATGAATGAAGTTCTCTGTGTTATTGGAAGCTGTTGTTTTCTTGGCTATATTTTCTGTCTATTTCTTAAAGTCTCATTTAACTTATAATTCCTTATTTTTCTGTTCATACTTGCCTGTCTCAACAGGAGAGTCTTTCAAGTGGTTGATAATTCATAGCCTTTCTCAGAACACTTCCCCCTTCCCCAGTATTTTAATATTCTTCTTCAAATAAAATACATGCATTTCAGGTCAGATTGCACAAATGATCAACAGAGCTGTACTGCAGTGTTTTCCATGTCATTCCTCTTTTATTCAGGTGTCTCTGTGCTCTTCTGACTATAGGATATTGAATGGAAGAGCTCACTGAGCTGCCAAATTTCCTTTCTGGATTTGAGATACCTGATTTTGAAGCTTTGTGTGGTGTATGTAGTTCCCTTGGCCCCCCCCCCCGCCCCTTTATAGATATCATTTACATTATTGATACTAAATTCTGTTTATGTTGCCTATTCGTTGTTAAAGTTGATCAATCTTCTTAAACTTTGCTAATGTAAGATTAATTGTCATCTGGAAATGTTACTACTTCAGGTTTTCTTTTCTTCTCTGATGTATAAAAAATAAATATAGTGAGCACTGCTGGACCTATTTACAGAAGCTTGAGGTTTGGAATAACAGGGCAGGCCTCAGTTCACACCATTTAAGGACTTAGGCAGTACTTCATAAAAACTCTAGGCTACTGGTCTAAATAGGGGGAGGAGGAGAGGGGAAACGGTCTTAATTAGTCCAGATTAACTCTATTAATGGTACTTCTGAAGGCTTGCCGGTGGAGATCCAGAGTGTTCAGGTTGGCTTCAGTCAGAGCTGCCTCACTACCAGCAATGGCATTAGTGCTCATCTTACTCTGTGGTCCATAGATCTGTGGAGCTAATTCAGGCGAAAACCGCTCGTTTGCTTAGTAATGGTAGTCAGATCCTTGAAGCTGCCTCCTGTGCGATGGGCTCCAATGCTGGTAAAAAGAGGGATGGAAGCTGGTGACTGAGGAGGAGGGTAGACTCTGGTAATACTGGTTTGGAGAGGTTAAAACAGTTGTGAAGCCTTGCTAGGCCACCCTGACATTCTCCATTGGCTCTGTGTTGGACCTTACGTGCCTTTAGTGAGTGATTTCTTTTGCTGCAAGTTCCCTCTTAAGAGCTCCGGGAACGAGCAGAAACATGGGGCATCTCTATTTATTTGTAAGCTAACATTAGCTGTCAGTGCCTGATGCAGTAGTGGCGTGATGAATGTCTGTGTTTGTCTTTCTTGTAAAATTCTAATGGTTAGCGTACTTAGAAAGTTGGAAGTCCTGATTTCTGAGTGCACTCATCCTGAGTGGCTTTAACGTCAAACCTCCGGAAAGAGCTAGCCACCAGGCCATGTGTATACCGAATGAGATCCTGAATGTCTACCTCTGTCACCACAGGGTGTTCAGGTATGTGAAAGCTAGAGGAACATAAAGAAAGCAGACTAGGAAGATTTAGTGTGAGTTTAGTTTTGGAATTAGGATGCTTCTATGTGAAGGGGAACGGGGGTTCCCAGATGAGCTCCCTAGGATTTGTGTGCACTTTGCCTTGGACTGACACTGAATCGAAGAGCTAGCGGACCAGCCCTGTGTGATCCAAGGAGCTTCTAGGCACCTGAGCAGGCAATAAATAGGCTGTTTTATTCAGACTGGATGCTGCTGTTAATCTTTATTATCCAATTAGCCTATTGCAATGAAGAATGTTGACACCAACATTTTGTGCAATCTTCTGGCTGGTTTTTGATCTGTGGCAATGTTTCTTTTCACAAACAGCAGTCTATTTAGAAGTCTTTGGCATCCTTCCAAAGGCTCTTTGAAAGTCCACATATGTTTTGTCACTTGCTCTTGTTTATCAGTTAGTTTGACATGTTCAGAAATATTGATCGACTAAGACATGATCTTCCTTTGCAGAAACTGCTGATTAGACCCTATCAGATAGTCTTTCAGGTATAATGGTGTTCTATTGTAATGATTGTTTTGAGGAGCTTGCCAGATACACATGTAAGGCTTGTTACCCTGCAATTCCTTGCTTGGATCACCCCAGAGACTTTTTCAAAAATATAGGCTCAGCATTTACTACTATGTTGCTACAGAACAGTGGCTGTTACAAGAGACTGCAGCTTTTTCTGACAGCTCAGCCGCTTCATGCCTCAGCTGCTTCAAAAACTTGCTGGATAACTATTTGTAGAACATGATGCAAACTTGGTCATTTAGGAGTGGTTTTCAACTTCCTGACTGTACTCATCGAGAAGCCACAACTCTGCTGTGCATCGCCTGGTGACAGATAAACACATCTGCCTAAACACCAAGTCAC
Organism: Fulmarus glacialis; assembly: GCF_000690835.1. Taxonomy (NCBI): domain Eukaryota; kingdom Metazoa; phylum Chordata; class Aves; order Procellariiformes; family Procellariidae; genus Fulmarus; species Fulmarus glacialis. The sequence goes on along the minus strand of NW_009234609.1, from coordinate 22,821 downwards.
TATTTTCAGTGAGCAAGATTTATTGTTGCAGGAAATTAGTGTTGTGTTTAGAATCACAAGGAGGAGAAAAGCATTTTATTTCAAGGTAGCCACTATATTTTGGGTTTGTTTTTTTTTTTTTTGAGCGTTTGTCAAGAAGAGTGTGTATATAAATGAAAAACATAGTATTTATAGAAATTCTATTCCTTAATAAAGTTGTTACAGTTCTAAGAGCAGATGTATACATGCAGTATTTCAGGGATTTCTCATTATAAGATTGTAAGTATGTTTAATGGGATATGTATGTATGTGTCTAGTATTCAGTACAAAAAACAGGAATTAAAAAGAGCAGAACTTGAGATTGACCATATACTGTGTTTTTTTTTTTTTTTAAAGATGCAGCATTTTCAGAAATGTCTTGGCTTGTAGATCTAGCATCCTGGCAGCAATTACTGTGTTTGGATTAACGGGAATTTTGTAACTAACATCTCTTATAGAAGAAGGGGCAAAATTAACTTGATTATAGTCCCCTCTAAGGGTTTGAATTTTTTCCACTTCGTTAAACATTAGAATATGCTTAAATATTAGGACCTTTTTGCTAATTGATAAATAGCGCAGCAGGCTCAGGAGTAAATTATGAGAGGTGTAGAATCCTGGACTTCTCAGTACAGAGTCCTTCCCCCCTGTTTTTACAAGTAAGGTAACTATGAAATTGTGTCAAGTCACTTCAAATGGAGCCATGAACAGAAACCAGTTATGTAACAAAATTAGGAAATTTGCACAGACCTTAAGGCTGAGGGTGTAGATTCCAGAAATGGCTACAGCAGTTACAACAACTGCACGCAATGTTCTTTTCCCAGAACCTGAAATAAATCTCAGAAATCCTGATACTCAACATTTTGCTACTATTTCAGACAGTTGTGTAATTCACTGGCAAAACAAGTATTCCTTGGGAGACAGTTATTTTCTGTGGTACTTCCTTGCTAGTTTGTCCTTCAGATACTGGCATTTTTACTGTGGAATTGAAGATGGTAAGTCGAGCCTACTTCCCATCAGAATTTGAAAACTGATTCTTGCTGCATGCTCTATGCTGCAGCTGCAGCTGTGAGAGCTTCCTGCTTGTGATGGTAAGTGATAAAGGGCATGAGCTTTAAGGAAGAATACATATGCAGTGGCAGAAATGGGATCAGATACTGTGGTCTGTGGGCAAAATACGGAGGCCTGAGAAAGTATCTGTTTTGCAGTAACTGAAGGCACAGGCGGGTATGGACATGCTGCGAAATGTCTGTATGTGTCATGATATATCGCATTTGGTACGTCTGTGATCATTAAGAACACGGCTTGATACACAGCAGCCAGCGTAGGGTCTGATTCATATTTTATTGTTGCTGTTGTTGGCCTGATAAACTCCTCAAACAAACAAGAAAACTCCCCAAACAGGTATCTAGGGATGTTCAATGTTTTTTTTTTTTCACCAGTTGTTTGGGGGTGATTGTTTTTGGGTATTTTGGGTTTTTTTTGAGATAGAGTGAAGATTAAAGTTTGAAAATTCATTCTCTTTCATGAATCTTAGGAATGCTGGTATCCAAATTTAGCAGAGTTGTTGTTCTTTGCAGAAAGCAAGTATGTTAATTCCTTTTTATTTACAAACTATCATGCTGTTCCTTTGGGAAAGCAAGTATGTTAATTCCTTTTTATTTACAAACTATCATGACCTTGGATTGCAAGGCAACAACTTGGGGGGGCCTTGGCTGGCATGGCAGCAAGAGTACTTTTCACGCTGGCTGCTGGATATGGTCCTTAGGTTAGCAGTGTCTGAGTTTTTAATTGAATTTTATTTTTTTCCTTCCCTTTGGCTGCTTTAGATTTTCTTAAGGCTGGCTGAAAGGAACGTGGTAAAACTTCCGCTGAAAGGTGTGAACCTGGGAGTGACAAGTTTCTCATTTGCTTGTATATAATTTGCAATTCTGAAATGCTGTTTTGAGAACAGCTATGCATAGATAAAGTACTTAAACAGAACACTGAGTGCGTTATATAGTATTTGATGTTCCTTTTAAAAAAGGAAATGTAGGTTTAATGGTTTATTTGTAACGCACATGAAAAGAATGTGTCTTTTGAAACACTGCTTCAAGGGTTTAATCCTGTTCTTGGTGGCAGTGGCAGAACTCCCGTGGATGATTTGAGCGTAGGAAGGATGACTCCTGGTAAGTTTTAGTGGTGTATCTGCATTACATTGATACCTGTGATGGTTTGTTCCGTCATGGCAGAAGCAGCTTTTCAGTCAACAGCGGATGCCTGATATGACTAAGCTGTTTATTAGGCTCATTTAAAATTAACTTAAAATATCAAATAATGTCAACAATTTGATGATAATGTTAACTTCTATTTTGATGTTGAACCTGGAAAGTGATGGGTTTTTTCCTCATTAAAGTTATTTCCTAGCTGTGTATCAGCAGGTATAATGTTTTATTTTTAAGTGAGTTTGTGCGATACAAATGTTGCTACAAAATTAGTAGTTTAGGCCATAGGCTTTACTATTCTGATTCATCGTCTCTTCTTACTCTTCATACCAGGAAATCTTACTGAAATTATGCCTGTGATTGTGAAACTGTAATATGGAGGATCTAACATAATGGTAAAACAGTTCTGTTGTGGAAAGCAGTTGAAACCAAGTTCTAATATTCTCATGGCTCTATGCAGTACCTTTTTAAAAACTGCCTTTAATTTGCTGCTAAGAGAAGTTTTTCTGAACGTAGTAAAAATCGATGGTGTTTTAAAAAAGACATTTGAGACAAATGCCACAGCTCTGCAATTTTACTCCTAATGATGTCTAGTGAACACGCCAACTTCATCATTCCATGATCATAATGAGTTGAGAAGGACATTCAAGTCTTGACTTGACAGCTGGATGGTATCCTGACCATTCAGGTTAGGATTGTTATAAAGGAAACAGGTTCCTTGAAATACTTAGTGATTCACAGTGTTTACAGGCAAGGAAGGCAACTATTTGTCTATGCTTCCTTGCTTGTGTTGTATTTTTAATTATGTCCTTTTGCTAGTTGACACTGCTTAGACTTGTATATTCTTCCAAAAATTGTCATTTTTTGCCTTTGTCATAGGAGGAGCACAGTTTTATTCTGAACTTCTGTCAGAGTTCAGAATAGATTTTATTTTCTGTAGACGGTCATTTAGAAATGTATGCGTTTATGTCTGACTTGGGTCGCCAGAACCCTGTGGATATGAGTAAAATTTTTAAATATACTTACTTTGAATTTTAAATCTATAGTGTAGTATCTAATCCTGTCTTACACAATAAGCACTGCGTTGCTTGAATGAGCATTTGACCTGAAGGCATCTAAATATAGATTTCTGTGGCTTTTGAAAAACTGCTCATTTGATTGCAAGGTGTAGTGTGTATTTACTTAAAATGGAATATGATTATGCTCTGAAATGGAAAAGAAATAGCTAAGAAACCGCTGAATAGGGATCACCAAAACCAGGTAGTCATCTATTTTTAGTTTTAAGGAAGTAATGAAGTTTTGATCAAAAAATGCTGCTTGTTATTCATAATATTAACTGTGAGTTTAATGGAAATGTCATGAATGGCTCTGTTGAATGTCACAGAGATGTTGTGATCAAGCTTTTATATTTGGATGTTCTGTCTGATCTCTGAAGTTGGGGGTATTTTTTGTGTTGCTGTTAAGTCTCCAACTAGTTAAGATTAAATTAATCTTGCTGTAGCTACTCTGTACAGGACATTGTACAACTGAGTGCAAAAGCTGGTCCCTGTCCCAGATGCAGGTATTCGACAAGGAATGTGAAACAAATGGCTAGATCTGGAGAGGACAGGAGAACAAGGCAGAAGAATAGGCAGAGCTCTGTTGTGCTTGTGGATGTGTATCAGCTGTTTTGATTTGTTCACTTTATCCATTTGGTACTGATGTGCCTTAGAGCCCAGCTTGTACAGTTCAGGGTCAATATCAATACAAATTGTCAGCTGAATAACATATTAACTTGTAATGAATATGCAGGGTTCTGAAATTGATGCAATACTTAGTCTCCTGTCTAGGTGTTCAGTGAGCTGTGGGCAGGTGCAGAGTCAGAGCCAGGGCTGCAGCTGAATGGCCTTAAATTGTTACCATCCATTTCTCATCCAGATAAATTAGCATCAGGCCAAGTGTATCAAACTCATTATACTGTCTCAAAAAAAAAAAAACCACCACCAAAAAACCACAGACAAATCCCAGCCCCTGCAAGCAGAAACACTGCCCAGAAATAATTAAACGAACCTTTTCACGTTTCATTTCAGTGCTGTCTCAGATGTTGTTATATATCTCTTGAAGAAAGCATGTGATATTCCTTTGTAGAGGTATTTTTACTTAGCACACCAAACTCTGTTAAAGTCTTTTGAGACATCCATCCCCTGATTTTGTCATACTTACTTTTGTAAGCATCATCTTTGCATTTGTGTATGCAAATGTGTATGCAGATATGCTTTAAACACCACCAAAATAGACTCTATGGAGGATTTAATGTAGAGAGTTTCTTAAAAATATGAAAACCATGGATAATCTAAATTACAGGTTTGCTGTTAGAAATCAAATAAAGTAATAATAAAACTGTTTCATTATACTTGGTTTATAGTTTCGTGATGTAATTGTTTCTTGAGGCAAAGGGTTTTTGAGTGAATTGCTGCCTCAGAAAAAGGTTGCTGCCTTTAAAATGGCTTGTCCAGTTTTAGCCATATTTGACACAGTTGGAAGTCAAGGTAGCGTTGGTTTCCTGAAAAATCATTGATCTTGGAGAGAGAGAGATCAAGTTAATGTAGCTGTGTGGGTTCAACAGTTAGTTCTGTACTGCTGGTAATGAGTTTCTCCAACCTTTTTCTCATCCTGTCATTATGGTGGTAGGAAGCAGGGCATGTTGCATGTGAGAGGGGATGTTGGCTTAAGAGAAATGAGCAGAGTTAATGATCCTCCAAGATGAGCTCACAAAGGAGGGGGAAGGCAAGGGGTACAAGTGTGATCAAAATCTGTATGGCATCCTTCCTACATCGGCACCTCCGTGAGCAGTGGAACTGCTTTCGCTGTGACTGTGCGATGTAGGTCACGTTATGTGTGGAGGCTATGTATGGCTAAGGGTTTTATGTCGCTTTGAGTCTATAGTCCAGTGTAGCAAATTATTTTAAATTTAAGTTTACTTAAACAGGTTTTCAAACAATAAAGCAAATCCTATTTTAAGCTTTGTATGGGTGAGAAAGAAGGGTAATCAGTCTATGTAATATGCCAAGTTACATCAAAATCTCTGTTGGGCTCTATGCTTTATGTGATAGAAATGTTTTTATATTTATTGTGCCAATGAATTCTTAATAACTGATAGTTGCTCTTAGGAAAACTGCTACTATTATCAGAAACAAATAGGTCAGAAACAATTACAGATGTTGACACAGTCAGGGCTGCCAGCTTTAACTGACTTGATGTGACTTCCACGATGATATTATCAACAGTGGAAAAATTGCAGTGTTCGTTTGCTCAGTTGCACCGAAAGTCAGTGTCCTGATATTTCTGAAATTTGTTAATGACCGTCCAAGCTCTGTCAGAGACATTTCTTTCTATTGTGTTGTAATTTTTATGTGAGGTTGTATAAAGGATATTGGAGTTACACTGTTAGAAATCTTAAATATAGTTCCTTTTGGGTATTTGATTTCTCTTTTTTGAAAAAGCTTTGCGTAACATGAAAATGTAGTGTCTTTAAAGTAATGCACTGTGTGAAATACGAGTGCATACACGAGTCAGGGAAGACTGAATAGTGTCAGTGCAGAACTGAGTCTTTTGGAGGGTCATCTTTTCTTTCTGAGAAATCATAGAATCATAGAATCATTAAGGTTGGAAAAGACCTCTAAGATCATCGAGTCCAACCGTCAACCCAACACCACCATGCGTTGGAAGATGGCAGTGTTGACAGGGCTTTTGTAGAGGGAGTATTTGTGATTTTTGTACAAATAGCTGTTATGATCAGATCGTCTAATCTCTGCTTTTTTTTTTTAAACTGAATTTTTTGGTGATGAACAATGTATAATAAAGTGTCACGAGTTATTCTAATGCTTAGGCATTTCATAAAGACACTTTTATTTTAATCTATTGCACAGTTTCCATCTCATCTGTTGGACACTATTTTTCTTTGCCTTTCTTAACTGCAAATGCTGTAAACAAATGTCTTATCTTTCTTTTTGTTTTAAAGACAAATATTACCTTTAATCTTTCACTATAACAACTGCCTACAGATTAATAATTCTTGTTTCCTTTTAATGAAGAATTATACGGTGCAATATTGTTGTTGATATTAACAATGTTATGATAAGTGTGATATTTTTATCAGAAATATATCGCTTAATCACATTTTTTTGCTGAGAGAGATCCATCTTGGAAGAATGCTTGATGCATAGTTTAATGTTTGGGGGCTAAACTACCACCCCTCCTCCTCACCAGTGGTAAGGCCATGCCTGGGGTGCTGGGTCCAGTTCTGGGCTCCCCAGTACAAGAGAGATATGGACATACTGGAGAGAGTCCAACAAAGGGCCACAGAGATGGTGAAGGAACTGGAGCATCTCTCCTGTGAGGAAAGGCTGAGAGAGCTGGGACTGTTCAGCCTGGAGAAGAGAAGGCTCAGGGGAATCCCATCAATGTACATAAATACCTGAAGGGAGGGTGCAAAAGAGACAGAGCCAGGCTCTTTCCAGTGGTGCCCAGAGATAGGACCTGAGTCAATGGGCACAAACTGAAACACAGGAGATTCCCTCTGAACATCAGGAAACACTGTCTTACTGTGAGGGTGACCAAGCACTGGAACAGGTTGCCCAGAGAGGTTGTGGAGTCTCCATCCTTGGAGATATTCAAAAGCCATCTGGACATGGGCCTGGGCAACCTGCTCTAGGTGGCCCTGCTTGAGCAGGGGGGTTGGACCAGATGACCTCCAGAGGTCCCTGCCAACCTCAACCATCTGTGATTCTGTGAAACTGTGTTTGCGAAGTTTTTTTAAGAGATCTTGTGTTGATTTTTACCAATTATGCTTGATCCTGGAATCATTCAGGTAGTATGTTTGGAAAACTTGTTTAATATTTTGAAGTTACTTATACTAACTTTTTCAAAGCCTTTTGCATAATTTGTTAGGAATTTATAGCTTTACAGAATAAAATAGGAATTTCCTTGCATGTTAAATACTTGGTGCAGTTATATAAAAATAACATTCTTAAACTTTTTGTAAACATAGGAAGGATGCTCAATATTAGGTGGAGCTGAAAACTTAAGCTTTTACCAACTAATGTTAAAAGGTCACATGTAGTATAGTGTGCCCCATTGACTTTTTTTTTTAACTGGGCTTAAGTATGGCATATTTGTTTACATACATATATTTTTAAAGGGAATCAGTGAGATGAAAGATTATTAAACACAAAAGTATTCAGATTTTTTGGCAAATATTTTAACAGGTTTTTTTAATTCCTTCTTTCTTCTTTTCTTCCACTGGCCACTTCCTGCCTTAATTAGCAGTTTGAAATGAGGGTACTAAACTAATTTAACTGTTATTAATCTGGTAATATCTGAAGTAACCTATTTTTGAAAAATTTGAGTTTGGTTTTAATGATAATACATTCATAACTGAAAGAACTTGCATATTGTACCAAAATATCTGGAAAGGATTCTGTAATTCTCAGCTAAACTTTCCTTTGATTTTACAGACTGTCCAGTATGAGAGAATATATGCAATTTTGTAGAAAGACAGTAATTCTAAATCTGAATGCTTTTTATGTTTATTTTCTTTATTCTTACTTTTTTCTTCTGAACTAACTCTGGATGTCTGATTACATGAAAGAAAACTTTTCAAATTCATTTTCAAGGTAGGATTGTTTTATGTAGGCTGAAAGTTTTTTGATTTTTGTTTTTTTTTTTCACATTGAAACTAATGATAGTGACATCAAAGATTAACTAATACTACTGCTATTTGCTACCATTAAAACAAACATACCACTCTTCCTTGTTTTTCTCCTTTTGACTTAGTTTTAGTCTACTGTTTTCATGAGTGTATTAATTTTATAATTAGTGGAGTTCTAGCACTGTTGTGTTTTTTTTTTTTTTCCCCCCTCAAAAAATATCTAATAGTCTGTATGAAGTTTTCTTCCATTTTATAACACAATTATTCCTGGACTTCAGAATACTGTGCTGTGGTAATAACTATAGGTTGCTTAATTTATCAGAAAAAAAAAATGCTGCGGGTAATATAACTCTTGTGAGGTTCTCGTGAGACAATAAGAAATCATCTCTGTGCCACCTGTGTTTTAATGGGAAGGATGGACAAAACTGAGGCTTCTGATGTCCTGTAGCAGCAGATTTGTAGTTTCTTGTTTACTTAGAGGAGAAAACCCAAACTCTTACTAAGGCAAGGTGTGAAGTAAATATAGCTGTGCAGGGCTTTGCAGGTAATGGGAGTGTTTCTACATTCCCTATGTTGGCCTTCGTAGGGAAGGTGGAAGTAAAGTTCTGTCTTTTTCTGTTAACAGCCTAAAATGACTGTGTGAATTCAGTGGAATAAATGGCGTCCAAAGTAACTGATGCTATAGTTTGGTACCAGAAGAAGGTAAGCTTTCTATTTGTTTTTATGGTGGCTTTAAAAAAAAAAAAAAGTTGGCTTATTATGTTTTATGTGTGAAGTATAATAAATATAAAATACTACTGCATTATTGGTTAGCATTGTATGAGAGTGAGTAGCTTGAAACTTTTCTTCCAAAGGTAAATAAATATTTAGTGAATGTATCTAATGAAAAAGAATAGCTTTTGGTCTATGTTGAAAACTCCTCACTCCCTTGGCTACTTGTGCTATGGAAAAAAAGAAAAGAAAATTTTTGTTCTGAGTAGAATGTTAATTAGTGTACAGGAGAATGTTGTTTCTGTAGCACATAAATGAATCCTTGTATTTAAGTAGAAAGTAAGAATTGAAACGTATTTTCTGTCAGTAACAAGGAACTGTGTAATCCATACCCAAAAGAGATAGGCTAGGGCTTTTTAGAAGTTACTTAGAAAAAAAAAAAAATTGGGGGGGGGAAGAAAAAGATCTCATTTGGAGATACATAGTTACAGTATTGCCTGATACTGTATCTTTTGATTCACGTTTGCACATAGAAATGTTGATGTCTCTAATTTATTATTTTGGCAATTTCAAATCATCGTATCTTGACATTAGTATGCCAGTTGGCTTATTCAGTTAAATTGCTTTTAAAAAGCTGAAAAATTTGCTTCTTTATTAAGATATAAATAAGGTGTGATGATTTTTTTTTTCCCCTTGTCTCTCCATGATTTAGTAAATTTCTATAAGTTATTGTTTTCCTTGGGTCTATGGCTGTCTTTTTGAGAAGATGCATCTTGCCCTTAGGAGAATGATGGCAACAGTCTTCAAACCAGAAATTCTGGTTAACTTCTAGCTAAGCAACAGTTAATTTCTAGAAATCAGACAATACTGGTATGCTTTGCTGAGATCTTTACAACTGCGAATTAAAAGTACAGTTGGAAAAGCAGAAAAATGAATTTTGCTGACTTAATTTATACCAAACATTCAATATTAAAAAATTGAAAATAATTCAGAATTTAATGAGGATTTTTTGTTTGTTTTTGTACTGTTTACACTCTCCCTTCTCTTACTCAAGCTTTACAAAAAGTATTTTTGTAAAGGTATCAGTGGAATTACACTGTGGTTTTGAATTGTTTCTTGATTGCAGGTCCATTCCCATTTTTTAAAGATTTGGAGGATGACTTGTAGAAGATTTAGTGTAAAAAAATTCAGAGCAGGATCTTACGGAAGGGGAAAGTGATGCTGATTTTACCTGTTTCCACTCATTCTCTCATAAATTTCATTCACTCACACTGTCATACTGATAATAACTTCAAAGCACCAAGTTGTGTGCGTATTTGGTCTGGCCAGGATCTCTTTTGTGCAATGCATGATGCTGGCTGTGAGATCCTCATTGCATCTCTGAGGTTTTTTCGTTGGTGATGATGAACTAGTCTTTGGACAGGTCTTTTATAGTATTCAGCTTTATATATAAATGGTCCTTTGATCTAAGAAAGAGTCTGAAGTCTCCATAAATCTTAAGTGAAGTTCATGCTTGTTATCTGTTTTTCTTTTTTCTTTTTTTTTTTTTTTTAAAATACACGTCTATTTTCTTGTCAGTCATACAGGAAAAGGGATGCTGTATGTGATATGCTCCAACTTTCCATCCTCCTGGTGTTAGGAAAGCAGGATCTTCTGCTGATGAGTCACTGTGCTGTGATCTTACAGAGGGCAGGCCTTCTGGTCTTGATATAAACAACCCATTCCTCAATTTTACTTTTCCCAGGACCTTGCTCCTAACAGGATTACTCATTATCAGTACAGGTCATTCTTTTAACCCTTGTCCTGTCGTTTTTTTCTAGTGATTTCACACATGTTTGCATTTATTTCATTCAGCAATGACAGTATTTCTGCTACAAGTCTCTGTAGGCTTTTACAGACGTCTGCTGGGCCAGAAATTGCATGCTGCCTTTATGGCAAGGAGTTGTAATGAGGTGACTCCTGTTACTTCATGAAAGACTGAGCTATCTTCAGGAGGGATAAGATCTTACATAAACCAGATGTCAACGTGTTCCATAGTGTGAACAAAATTTAATTGCAATCCACATGTGGACTGGGGTCTGCCAAAGGAGCAGGCTTTGCTTCTTTCCGTATGAGGAAGTGGAGTCTTATTTTGGGACAAATGGCTGCACTGCAGAATGTTACATCTCATGCAAATGTTCATGCTAATTAGATTGTTATTTCTTAGGTCCCATTTATTGAAGGTTTTCCTGGATCAGGCTGATAACCCCAATAGGTTTTTTAACTTTGTAGTGCAGTGTATGATCCTTTCCTGGAAGCATCTAGGCTTTTTTACCTATGTCCTTGATTTTATTTATTTATTTATTTATTTATTTATTTATTTATATCTCTTACATGGCACAGTATTTTTTTCCTCATGGATTTGTGGTTTGCACCAAAGATTTCAAATTGGGGAACAGGAAGAGCTATGCTAGTAGTTAGTGGGTACCAGACATTTTTTTGTGCTTTCTGATATGTTTCTATTATGTAATTGCTTATGATGGCAAAATACTCAACTCTGTGAACTGGTGGTTGCTTTCAGTTTTAAATTTTTATTTCAGAGTTGTCAAAGTTGTCCCACTTAGCTTTTTAGATCTGCTGATTCCTCACAATAGTAACTGCAATTGAAAGTGGGGAGGGATCAAAACTTAGCACATTTTGTCAGTAAAACATTGTTTCTGGGGCAAGAGAGAATCAGGTTTGCAGTCAGTATTGACCAAATTGATATGACGTGCCTATATGATAAAATGAGGAAAATAAAGTGTTATTTTGGGGAGGTATTTTCGGATTAATGAATTGGTGTATGAATGCCCTAAAAAAGAACATGAACTTCTGGTATTTATAGTCATACATAAAGAAGAAAAATATATTTGAGTAGGTGGAGGCTACGTAAGACATTTGAACAGGTAACTTGCTCCTTGTGCTTCTTTGTTTTCAATTTTAATGTATTTTTTTTATGGTTTTTTTGATGTATGTATTTTATGTCTCTGTCCACCGAGTTTCAAAGTTCTGTTTGATTTCTCAAAAGTAAGGCATTTTTATATTCTTTAATGGAAAGAGTTAAGCAATTGAGCTCTTCCAATCCTACTTCAGGCAAGTTTTCCAAACACCAAGTTTACTCCTATGACTCATACTATTGTCTGAAATTGAGCTCCTCACACGAGGATGATTTAGTAATGCGCTTAATCATTTAAAAGGTCAGACCTTTTATTATGTAAACTTGGTTTTTGTCCTTGCAATAGATTTAATCTGCTTTTAGTTACTCTTGATTACTGTCTTACAAAAATACAATAATAAATTCTTAGTTATTTTAAGTTGGATTGTAAGATTTCAGATAGTGTATGATACCAGCTTGTTATTTGAGATATAAGATTGCATGGATGTAGCCTTCCTGCTTCCAGTGATAGCTTGCGTTTCCCAGCTGGTACTAATACTTTTGCAAGGCATGAAATCTGAACAAATAAATCCTCCTAGATACAGGTTGGCTCTGTAGAAAGCAAAATAAATCAAATCTCTGCTGTGTTCCTGGATGCACTGGGGAGTGCAATGCTGAGATATTCGTGTGTCAGATGGGGTTTGTCTAGCTTGTTGTCAATACGTTCTGCTGCACTCATTCTTGCAATAAAAGGGTGTGGCAGGGGTGTCTGCATTGCTCTCTGCAATGGTTCATTACTTTGGTCCCAGACAGCTACTGAGCTGATATTCACTTATATGCACTTTGTTAGTTAATATCGTTAGGATTATGTGTATTTACGAGAATACTGAACTTGCTTCAGATTTGTAATGGATGAATTTTATGGAGAAAACCATCATAATGTTTCCTCTGCAAAAATCTGACACCCCCACAATTATTTTAAACAATTTCAGTATCTGATGGCGTACCTTTCTGATACTGATACTTAATGCATACTTGAAGTATTGCATCAGTAACAGTAACTGATGTTAAAAATAATAAAATTGTTAATAATCTAAAATATTGCTTGTATTGCCTGTGACTTAAGCTTTTTGCATTAATTTCTTGTAATTTCAAGTTTTACAGATAATAGTAGACATGCAATTTTTGGTCTAGTTTCCAGTTTGGAGACTACACGTAAATTTACTTTAACAACTTTCTGATTTTCAGTCCTCACAGAAGCCTTGCTGCTAAAATGGGGAACTTTATACAAATTTGTTGACAATATTGCAGGAGGGAATTACATTGTTCCTTCTCTTGGGGATGGTTATAGGGGCAGGCAGAATGGAACTTAATGAATTGAATCTGAATCCTGCACCTGATTGCATATCAGTTAATTTTGCCAATGCAGCTTTTCACTGTTTTGGGTGTCCCTGGGGTACGGCTGTTAAAGGGCACAATAAAACAAATTAGATGTTTTCTCTCTCATGGCTTTTAAAGGGCAAAGTTAGAGTTCTAATTGCATTGCTTTAAGATCTGTAATATTCAGTGTTTTACAGCTCATTAGTCGAAGATTATACTTGCCAAGTTAATAAAGGAAGGAATAAAACAAAAATTATGTCATTCCCTGAAACCACCTGATTTCCTTCTTGACACTGAGTTAATGTGATGCATTGGTGACCCTGGCACCAAAGCCAGTTTTTGCCAAATGGTTGGGCTGTATGGCTGTATTACCTAAAACTTTGGATGCTGAAACTGCATCAGTTCAAAAAGGTCCACCTTCAAGTGCCAAAACTTGAGAAGGGTTGGAGCTGGCTATTTGTGAAAGCACTGAGGAAAAAAAAGTATGTTTAGAAGAGTTTCCTTCCACATAGTGCTGGGATTCAGTACTTAGGTTGTCATCTGACCAAATAATGGGGGTTGCCTTCAGCGCTTTGTTTTGGTGAGACAAAACTCAAGTTTCTGGATCTCGTGCAAAAGATCACTCAAAAATTGGTGCTGTGGCTGAATGAAGCAGGCTTGCATTTTGCCTGGCTGTTGGCTCCCATGCCTGCTTTGCCTTCCCACAGACTTTCATGCACTTATCTGGTGAATTTGGTCAGGGGACTAATCCAATTAAAACTAAGACTGCGAATCTATAACGAGCTGAACCTATCTAATGGGTGGGAGGGGAGAGAGAAGAGCTGAAATCCCTCTGTCTTGAGAAGGATTCTCTGATTCTTGAATTGTTTCATTATGCCTTGTGAAACTATAACCTACCATTTTCCTTTATCTTCCTGAGTGATCTGATTGATCTTTCAGCCACCCAGATGAATGCGCTGTTACAAGGAAGGTGTGCCATGGGAAGTGGAAATGATCAGGGGCGTAAGGCCAGTGCTATTTTAAAATCCTAGTTACAATGCTGGTAAAACTGCTGGATTTTCAGTGTCTTCAGGGAATTATACTGAATAATAAGGCCGTCAGAGTGGTTTTCTTTTCCCAGTTATGCCTCTGCTTTGTTTTGTGCAAGTATGTAATCGTTTAAAAAAAAAAAAAAAAAAAGTAAAAAAGTGTTGCAGAGGTCTTAAATCCTTAACACTTGGAGGGTAGCTGGGCTGTGTTAGCACTAGTGTAGCCAGCAGGTCAAGGGAAGGGATTATTCCCCTCTGTTCAGCTCACGTGAGACAGCATCTAGGGTGCTGTGTTGAGCTTTGGGCTGTCCGGTACAAGAAAGGCATTGGTGTTCCTTGGCAAGCCCAGTGGAGGGCCACCAAGATTGTTATGGGACTGAAGTGTGTGATGGATAAAGAGTCTGAGAGATCTTGGTTTGCTCAATCTTAAGAAGAGAGGGCAAAGGGGAGAGCTTACTGCTATCGCAACTACTGCTTTGGAGGCCGTGGCGAGGATGGAGCCAGGCTCTTCTCAGAGGTGCACAGGGATTGCATGAGAGGCAATAAACACAAGTTGAAATGTGGGAAATACTGATTAGATACAAGGATAAAAATGTTTAACATAAGGTTTGCCAGGCATTGAGACAGGACCCCAGAGAGGCTGTGAAGTGTCCAATCTTTGGAGATGTTTGGGTCTCTACTGGATAAGTCCTTGAGCAACCTGCTGTAACTGGACCTGCTTTGCACAGGAGGTTGGGTTAGATGACCCCCAGAGGTTCCAACCCGTGCAATTCTGTGATGACTTTAGTTTGAAATTCGAAGATGAGTAAACGTTATTAAACATGAGGGATTGTGCTTAATTGCGATTAATGACAGAGATGGATTCTCATTCAGTTTGTGCTGCTTTTTAGGTTTTGCTCTATAGTCCACTTAAGCCAAAAGAAATGGTACCTGAAGTTACCCCTAGTGTCCAGTTCATGTCACTAGGGAATGGCTTAGAGCAGGTGTTGGTTATTCCTGTACTCTCATTTAGTTTAACATGCAAACTGTTTCTAACTATTCTGATGTATATAATTTTCCTTTATGTTTAATTGTGCGATGAAAAAAGATGTTTCATGTTTTTAGTAGATGTGCTAAAATCTGTAAACCATTACTCAGGGCAATAAGTAGGGCTGACTGATGTTACCAAGAATTAATCTGTAAAGAATGATACAGAAGAACTATTAATACGTAGTTGATTAATGTTTAATTATGTATTATTGTACTCTGAAAGGGACGGTATCTTTGAAGTAAGCAGTAAAATTACTGTTCAGTGAAATGGCTGTAAGTCCAGTGCTGTTGCAGTTATTGCCAGAATTTAAGCAGGTCATTAGTTGGCAATTCAAACAGTTAAGAATAAATAACTCTTAAAGTTTTGAATTGCTTCATTTTACTCTAAATAGTTGGTTTCAGCTCTCCCTCTGGGGCTGAACAGGGAGAAGGGAGGGGAATCCCAGAATCTTTCCGTAATCAGAGGTAACAATTCAGCAGTCGTAAATCCAAAGCTCTGCACTTTAGGATATACAGCTTTAATCCCTTCATTGTCCTTCTCCATTTGACTGAAAGTTACTAAACTTTTCGCTATTAGCAGACAGTGTACAACTATTATATAGTAATTTCTATCTGTGGTTTAAGTTTGTCTTACCTGAGCTTGTCCGGTCTACATATCCACCATAAACAAAATTGAAAAAAACCCACCACCCTTGAAAATGAAAAACATCCTGAAAAAAACCCCATCCTAACAGTAGAAATCTACTCCAACAGAGATAATTATACTGCTGAGCTAATAGATTATTGCCTTTTCTGCAATGGGGATCAGCTCATGCAAGAAATAAAATGGGGTTTAAAATAACTTTTAATAATCCTGTTCAGAGTTTTGAGAAAATGAGAAATGATTTGTCTAATATCTGAAACTGTATACTTAAACATAAACTAAATATGAAGCATTTTTAAAGATATTTTTAGATGAATAATATTACATGTATAGAAATTATTTATATATTGGTATCTTAATATTAAAATTGATACATAAAATCATACAGTTTTTTGAAGAATGTTGGACTGTAAAAGTTAATAAAGCATATTAGCTAATATTTTAACACTAAATATTTTAATAAGGTGTTAAACTCTTAATTTCCTTAGTAGACAGTACAAGGAAGCAACTTTGTTTTTTGTTTACCAAGCTCTGTATCTTGTATCTTTTGGATTTGTAATACTATTGTGATGTTGCTTGTAAAAGTCTTTAGAGGTTTTAAGGGGCAAAGCTTAGCATGCAGGTTTCATTACTGGTAAACATTAAAATTTTAAGATCCAGCAGGAAATACTGTGTATTCTTAGGATTATAATCTTTGCTAGTCTGCTTGGTCATAAATTATAAATGTCTTCTGAAATATTGATCAATTCCATTAGAATCAAAAGGCTTTGTGAGTATTGGGCTACAGGTTGATACCATCACTACATTAGCTTGAAGTGAATATCAGTGTCATTCACAAAGCTCAAATTCAATCTTGGTGCACATAGGGCTTGTTAGGAGAAAGACACTGGGAAGAAATATTACGTAGTGCAGGAAACCCTTCACACTGGGCTTTATTTGAAGTAAAAGTTAGCTGGGTTTTCAATAGCTTAACTTTTTACTTAGGCTAATTGCTGTTAATGTTGTAAAACCAAACTGTACAGGTGCCAAACAAATTTTAGATCTATAAAGAAATGTGATCAAATGCTTTCTGAGGTATGTGATTGGGAAGGAATAAGTGCAATTATTTTAGGTAATTTCAAGAGGTGCACATATCTCTTAAACAGAAAACATTATGAGGAGTCTGCACTTAAAAATGACCTCAGATTTATTTAATCTTTCAGTAAAGAGCTAGCTTTATCAGGCGAGTTTAGTTTAGTTTTGTCAAATGTGTAATTGTATAGCTTAATATCCCATGCCAAGTCACATACAAGTTAATAAATTTTTGACAATTAATTACTTGTGAAGAAACTTTTTTTTTCTAGAAAACCTATTTGAAAGTTTATTATGCTTAGTTAATTCAGGATGCTAAACTGACACTTTTCCATTGTGAAAGAAGACTGCCAGAGTTTTCAGTCTTTGCATGTAATCCCTTATATGCTGAAAATTTTAATAGTTGCTTGAAGAATAGTTGTTAATTCTGCAAATACATAAAGGAACAGAATTCCTTTAATCTTCTTTACTTGGTGTTTATTGAGGCACGGTGTCCCGAGAGCATTTTAGAGGTAACTAGTTTGGGTAGACTGGATGGAATCTTGGCATTGAGGAAGCCTGGGATGCATGATTTAAACTAAATGTGTATAAAATAACATCTGCTAGTTTATCTAATTCTGCTACAGGTAGGTTATACCACAGCTTTTTATATCTGTAATATATTACTGACAAGTTTCCTACAACAGGGTTGTGTTGCTGTTGATGCTTGGTGATGAAAGTTACATTTAAAAATTGTAAGATAGGCTCATTATCTATCTTGAATTAACAAATAATTTAAAAAAGGTCAAAGGAGATTTTTTTTGTTGATTTATTTTCTGCTAAATCTTAATAAATAAATAAATGCTATAGAATACAAATTTCAGATCCTCTCTGATTAGATATTTTAGAAATTAAATTAGAATAAATTTATGTGATAAATCAGATTAAATTTGGGATATCGTGTTGTATAGTTTGCTAAAAAAAAAGTCTATTACCAGTTGTAGACTGGACTGATGGATTGAAAATATCAGTGACAAGCTATTATACAAACAGTCTTGCACTAAGTCTTGAACAGATTTTAAAAGCATTACTTATTGTCGTATACTTAAAAATTTGACAGTTTTTGGACCTTTGACTTTAAATTGTCTTTGAAGGACACTGCAGAACTTGCAGCTATAATGGATGAGATTCCGGGTAGAGTTGGTGGGTTCAGGAGTGTATATAGGTACTTGAGTTGGTTGGGGCCTTCATGTTGGCCTAACAGTTCCAGGCACAGGAAGCTTGAACACCTGCGGAGGAGCCCTGGGGACAGTTGCATATTGAGGAAAAGCTTGCTTTGATCAAGTTTTGTGTATATTTAAATTCTTCAGGTTGGAAGCATGAATGATCTTATCTCTAGAAGGTTATTCCTTCATTTTATTTGCCTTTAGAGCTTAATTTCTTTGGCATTGCTAGATGCTAGACTTCTTTTCAGTGTCCTGCAGGTATGTACAGTTTTAAAGAATTGCATGAATAGCCAAGAGCTAGAGCCTACATGCAGACATTTGACAACTTAATATTTAGATGTAACATGAAACATAATTTAGATGCAAATACTGGTAAATCAAAACTCTTTGAAGATGGAATTGACCGGTGCTCTCAGTAATTTAAAACTGAGAAGGTTTGCTAGTATTAACTTACATTCTTGAATTCATTCAGGAATTACATTCTTGAATTTAATTCATACAGGTGTCTAGCACCTCTAGTAATCATTATAATTTAGCTTGTTGTCAATGAAAAACATTTTTCAATGAATTTTGCAAGATATGTTTCATGTAAATGTGTTTTCCTGACATAAGGTAGAGAAGAAAAAAAATTAATGCCTATGTTTTTTACTTGCCTTGTTTCAGTAACACTAGTTCTACCTATTTTTATTCAGTGTGGGAAATGAGGTGTGCCAGTATGCTACTTTATAACGACACCTTTGTTTTCATGTGTTTCCTTCTGATACACTTGCAAGAGCAGTACAGAGGGATGCTTATGCAGATGGGAGAAGGGAAATTTAGTATCAGGTCTGAATTTGATGTGCTGAGCACGTACACCTGCTCCCTAAGGTGCTTTAAAACTTCTGTAAAACACAAAGAGGTGAAATAAGGTAGATGAA
This sequence comes from Fulmarus glacialis, assembly GCF_000690835.1. NCBI lineage: Eukaryota > Metazoa > Chordata > Aves > Procellariiformes > Procellariidae > Fulmarus > Fulmarus glacialis. The sequence continues at coordinate 4,036 of NW_009234609.1, read as the reverse complement.
AAAAATGAAAAAATTGTGAGAGATTGTAATGATACTTGCTGTCTGTAATTATCTCTTTAACTCTTTTCAGTTTGCAACAGTATGCCTTTACTTAATAGCCCTGTGCTCAGATTTTAATAATTAAAGTTGATCAGAGGTGATTGGCCAGATCCACTAGTCTAATAAAACAGTTGTAAAAGACCATCTCCCTTAAAGTTGCTTTGGCTCTCTCATTTTACCTCCTGCTGGAAGAATTGCTTTATGGGGCAATGTTAAAAGAAAAACGTGAATGGCAAAGTCCCTACTTCTTGTCTTTTTGTGGAGACAGAAGCTGTTACCTAGCCTTGAGGGAGAAGAAATGTTTGTAGGAAAATATAGCAAATTTTAAATCCGTCAACTTCCTTGCCTCAGATGTCTTCTGGGATCTGTGTTTCTCAGAATTCCTTTAACAAACGGTCCGTTTTTTGTCTTTTAAAGACTCTTTCAACTCTACACCAGTTTCGGCTATGAATGGAATTAGGAATACAGAATTTGCTTTACAGCTTTATTGGCACAAAGGCTTCCTTCCGCATTTGTTTCTTGCATAATCAAGAGGGAGACAGACTTGCATCCCCTTTTCTGTCTTTGCAGAAAGAAATCTTTTTTGGAAGTGAGGAGGGAAGGACACAATATTATGCAGCACAAAAACCTCACTCGGGGTTCTTCTCAGTAAATTTCATGAAAAACAGGAAGGCCTGAAATTTTGTTTAAAATGTATTTAGAGAAAAAGCCAGAACAGTTAGGTATAAATGTCTGGGTGGAGTGGTTATTCAAGATACTGACTTTTTAATTGCTGGCTGTTATCCAGGTGGAGTTAGCTCTTAAACTTCCTTTGGTTTAATTACTTTAATTGTAGCAAGTGCTTAATTCTGCCCAGTACAGTGCCTGACACCCTAATTATTTTCCACAGTCTACATTTTTTTCCAAATGAGAGGTGCAAAGTATTTATTATTACTACCAAAAAGCCAGTAGATTTTTTTTTCTCAGAGTTTTAAGGTAGCAAACTATAGAAATTGTTTGGGTGCTTAGCTCTTGTGAATGGGAAATATTATTTAAATTTGAGAATGAGTAATTCAGTAATTCAATTCACTGTTCCCACTTCCAATTTTAGATATGCTTTGGACTTTACTGCTATAAATTAGAATTATTTTTTTTTCTTTTTTTTCCTGATGGGTCAGGTTTAGAGGCACAGAAGATGCCTCTAGATTTTTTGTTTGAGTGTGTTTGCCTGTTGGCTTCCCTGGATATCTTTTTGCATTTATGTTGGATCCTTGGTTAAAAGATCCTTTTTAACCAAGAATGACCTTTTTTTTTTAATTTTTTTTTTTTTAAATTTTATAACGTCTTCCAATTTAACACTGAAGGCTGAAATAGTAAAAGACAAATCAGAACAATGTTTTCTGGTTTAAGGTGTATGCACTCGTGCTTGGGCCTTTTATGTCTGTTGCAGTTTGCTAACTGGAACGAGAAGTCACACTCTTGCAGTAAGATTGAATTTAAGCAAGTTTGCTGAAATGACAGGGGTTCCTGTTGCCTCTCTGTCAGGTGTCTGGACTAAGCTGCTTGTATCAGCTTTCTGCACAGTCAGTAAAGGGACTCTGAATCTCGGGAAGTGCGTCTGTCTCTCCCTCGTGACCTAAAAGTGATCTTGCGCTTAACTGCTCAGAGTTTGTGATGTGACTCAAACTCCAGATATCTAGCAGTGTGTGTGCACATGCGTGTGTACACGCATGTAAATGTCTAGGTAGAACTGCTGGGATTGAAAGGTTTTAAAATTGACATAGTAAAAGAGATCGTTGCTGAATATTATCCAGAAATACTATTTGTGCACAGTTCAAAGCAATCTGATTATCTTTGATAACCTCTTACAAAGCTTGGATATAATTGTCTCATATATTGACTTGTGAATTTCCTGAAGTTTAAGGTTGCCCTTCTTCAAAATACCCGACAGTTGTAGAGTGGCTTTCTTGTATAAAAAAGTGCACAGTAACTATAGCTACCTGTATTGATGGTTGTTTAAAATGACAGAACTCATCAAAACTGGTCTTAGTGCTAGGGTTTTAGTAAGTGCTTGCAGGATCAACCTTTAGTCTTTCTGTGGTTCTGCTCTTATAAATACACAGGGTTTTCTACAATGCTGTGGTGAGGTTAGAGCCTGGGAGAAGACAATTCCTTTTTATTCCCATTTTTTAACTAAAAACTTGCTCACGTTTAGACAAAACTAAGATCTTTCAAGAGTTTAATGAATAAATAGACTAGCAGCTTAATGAGAGTGAACAAATTTGGGAATAGGTCTACTAGGAACATTATTTCATCAGTTTGCAGGAAAGGTGCCATTTCCTGATATTCTTTGAGTTTTCCCTGGCCTGTGATCTAGTTGTTTACCAGCCTGACCATGTATTTTGTTGCTGTGCAATCTTAGGAGATAAAGCTAAAGACAACGTAGCTGTAAAAGTGGGTGGAATGGAACAGGAAATATAGAGGGAGATGGTTTAAAAAAATAATAAATAAATTGAAGGTACGAGTTCAACTAGATGTGCATGGTATTTTCTCTAAAGCTAACTGAAGGACTGTGTCAGCGTTGCTGCCGTAGGTCTGCTCTCTGTCAGCACGGAGACTGGAATCCCGGCCTGAGGTGGGCGGCAGTCTGGTGGTCCCGCTCCTCTGACTTGCGCAAGTCATGCGGTGGGGCTCAGGCTATTGCTTCTGTTGCTTGCCTCTCCCCTCTGTCACAGCTCATTTACAGGTTAGTTAGATCCAGTCCAGCCAAGACGGAATGGAGAAGATAAAGAATTCTTTGTAAATAAGTCTCCCCAAGGAAATAACCTGCTGTCTTCATGCTTGTCTTGTTGAAGATTGATTGATTTTGTTTGATCAATGTCTTTTAAAACCTAATGTAGATTTTTTTGTGTGTCCTTTTTAGATTGGGGCCTATGATCAACAAATATGGGAAAAATCAGTAGAGCAAAGAGAAATAAAGGTAATAATATTACAGCATTTCAACATTTTTTTTTTTGCCAGTTATCAGCAGTGCTGTCTGTGGTTGTGTATGCTGATGTAATTTACAATGTATGTGGTGGTATTTAATACTGGTCAAGTAAAACAAGACTTCTAGAGTGTAATCAAATGTAACCGGCATATTATGCTCTATTTATTTTACATAATTAATAACTCCGCAGCATTTAAAGTGCTGCATCTTTCTGTATGTCAGTACATGTTTTTTTTTTCTTTTTAGTTATCTTAAGCCAGGGCTTAGTTGTTCTAGTACCTCTGTCTTTCACTTTTCTTTCACTGTGATGAATTCTAATGTCAGTTATCTGAGCTCTGTTTACTTTCAGTTAGTTACCTTATACCTGCAGTTTACTTTTCCTTCTTTATGATGCTGTCATTGTTTTGTACAGTTTATTAGACTGGTAAGTACTTCAGGCTTTGTTTCTCTGAACAAGCAGTTTAACAGCGTTCTTTGCATTTTGGTTTAACTAACAGTGCCATCAGTGTCTGCCACGTTGCTGAATTGTTTTGGAGAAAAAGAAATCGATCCTATATGTAATAGTTTTATGGATTGTATATTATGTCATACTCCATGATGTTAAAGTTGATTTAATTAACGTTTTCTTGCAATTAACCTTTTTTCTTCAAATACTGCACACAAGAAGTATGCTATTACTGCATGAGTTTCAAGGCATTGCTAATTCTTAACACTAGCAAAAAGTATATTGCATCAGGTTCCCTGTGGGTGGTTTTTTTTCCCCTCCCCAGTACTTAAATAGCTAAACAAAGTGTGCGAGGGGGACTTGTTTGCATGCCATGGAAACTGTCGCTGACCTGAACTACAGAGTTCCCCGACTTCAGTACAAAAATCTACAAATCAACTTTTAAGTCGGAGCTGATGGTATTTTTAGGAGCGCTTCTAAACCCGATGCCTGAATCTTCGCGATGCTGTAGATCCCCGTCTCGCTGACCGGCTGCAGCCCGCCGGGGGGGCACGGCCGCCGTCCCCCCCCGCCCTGCCCGCAGC
>NW_009234608.1:0-562 GCF_000690835.1 Fulmarus glacialis | reverse complement strand
GCTGCCGCGGGTCGTCTGTCCCTGAGACTTCGGTTTTCCGTCGGCATCAGCGGTCTGAGCCGGTCCAGTTGCATCTAAGCCGTCGTCTCCTGTCGCCTCCGAATCTTCTGGAAGACTTCGTTTAGTTTTGGGAACGTGGCATTTGCCGTCTCCTCCTTTTCAAGGGAAAAATACGATCCTCAGCCTCGGGGTAAGAGGGACTCCGGGCGTCGTGTCAAACGGGGAGAACAGCCTTTGCGGAGGTTTTGTGTTATTTTTTTGTTACTAAATCCTAGGGGGAAACCCCCCCCCACGCTTCTAATGCTTGAACTGAGGAGAAAAAAATCACTTTTTGGGCTTTTTGCGGGGATTTGATGAAAGAGGTGGGGAAAAGGTAAAACGCTGGGTGTCATTTTTCTTACAAATTGGGACATTTTTGCAGTTTAGCAGGTTTGTAATAATTGAGAGCCCGGGCGGTTTCAGGAGTGCTTGTTGCCAACTGAATATAAGAAGCGAGACGTGGAAATATGCGGAAATAATGGTTGGGCTCCTCGGCGGCCGCTGCCACACGGGGAGGGGAAGG
>NW_009234607.1:0-14599 GCF_000690835.1 Fulmarus glacialis | reverse complement strand
CTGATCTAGTTGAACATGTCCCTGCCCATAGCAGGGGGATTGGACAAGATGACCTTTAAAGGTCCCTTCCAATCCAAACTCCTCTATGATTCTATGTATCTTAAAATTGCCAAGTATTTATATATCTGTGAAGACTAATGAATTAAAAATTTCAAGACAGAAATACCCCTTGAAGAACTGGAAAAAAAGCGCAGAAATCCACAATGGATTTTCTAAGAATTGTCATGAACCTGCTCCTCAACTTGTATAAACTGACAAAACTGCACAGTCAAGTGCACTGTGGGATTCAGGGATTTTAAGATATGGTATCATGGAGTCCATGCTGCACCTCTGTAAGAACTGCACTGTAGTGGAGGATAAGCCCAAATTTGATTACGCTACGTCTGTTGACTATCTACAGAATTAAGACAAGGTTTTCAAGAAGTAACATGTTTTACTAGATCAAGAGACATTGCTGGAAGTATCAGGCAAGCTTTTGGACAGATAGGTGGGACTTTTTTTTTCTAAGACTATGAGCTGGTATAATAAAAGATACTTTTTCTCCCTACATGCCATGCCTTCTTACATCTGTAGGTTATCAGAGCTATAGCATGAAACAAGAGAGAGGAAAAAGTCTTAAGCAATTTAAGTAAAACCAGTGTAGCAGATCTTAAGTCTGCCTTGACTTTCAAGGCCCCAAAATAGCCTTTCTCTCACTATAAATATTTGCTAAACAGTATTTCTGCAGAATTCTGAACCCAGTAATTGTTTTCTGGTGAGACATCCTAAACCATCACTGACGAATCTTACAGGAAAGAGGCGCTGAGGTCCCACAAATTTTCTGACATACGTACACTGAGACTGTAGACAAGGGGAGGTGCCACCCACATCCCCAAAAGCATTGCTGCATTTTGAGATGACTGGGCTTGTGTCACAGCCAGTTGAAGGCAGAGATGTTTTACCTCATCACCTAAAGCAGAAGAAAACAAACAGAATTATGAAGAAATTACTTTTACTTTAAATTTGTTCTCAACTCATAAAATAAAGGAGGGTTATTGTTCTACTAGAGCACTACATTAAAATTTGCTTTTCTAGAGATGCTGCTTAAAGTTTTTGACACATACATATTAGAAGTCTCCTCTTCCCATTCATGCATTTTCAGCAAGAAATCTTAGGATTTTTCCAAGTTCATTTCAATTCACTCAAGAATAAAAATGTGGGAATGATAAGAAAAGTAAGAAATAAAAAACTCCCTGCCAAATAAAGAGAAGATTTAATCTACAGGAGGAGAAATGAATCAATATTCCTTCCTGCTAAATGTAGGAGTAATTAGCATTTGTTCACATGTTTCTACTCTTCCATGTACCCCATATTCATATAATATGTCACAGAACAGAGGTTAGTCAGTTACTGCTGCGGGTGCTTGGTTGCAGCATTCTTCAGGTTAACAGGCAGGAAGACTTTACTATGCATAAAGGTTATGATGGTTATGGAATTCTTACTGATTTCTCTTTAAAGTCCCCTTAATGACTGGTACAGCCTGTTTGTTAACAGGATAACTAGTCATAACTAGCATTTGACCCATTGGACAGAATATACATTACTGTTAAATGTCTTAAAACTTAAAACCATAAAACTTACATAGGTGCTTTGCAAGTTAAAATGTTCTTTCGGTAATGAAAGTGGCAATCTATATAGCATGACTTTTATAAAGTTCACTAACATTAGTGCCTAACATGAACATGAACTAACATGAACAAGCAAATATTTAAGAGTCTGGTATCAGGCTCTTCAAAATAAAATATCTTATACGAGAAGTTAAGTCATTTGCACCCTCAGAAATTGTAGTAAGATACTTTGGTAACCAATTCAAAAATTCTCTCTCACTAGCTTGGACTACCAAGACACGGATGATGATTTGCCTATGACTGTTCACTTCAGAGCACTATTGAATAGCAAACAGGTACTATTTCAATCATGTTATATGGTTTCTGCTCAGCAACAACTGCAGTAAACTTTGTAAGAGGGGAAAGCAATCCGTTGTCTTCAATATGTTTACAGATGAACAAATCTTCACAGTAGAATTTGTGAAACATTTAAGGTTCATAAAAACAGTCACGAATTCTCAGACATGAATAACAGTGACCTAGAGAATTCAAGACAATTGAGCATGTAGTCTAATTCTCATAAAAAAATTCATGATATAGCTGTTCCAGAGAAAGTGTGTTAAGAGTGCCACATTTCCAGGTCTATTGTTAGGTCATAATACAACTGTTCTGCATTATACTTTCTAGCACAACATGAATATTGCTCATTAGCACAGAGCGAGACCTACTTCTGCATGTATATATAATCTAGAGAAGTGTGTGCAACTTCCACAACACTACAGAGGGACAGTCAAGAGAAACTATGTATAAAAATGCAGACTATGATGCTGTCTGAAGTCAATAAAAACATAGCCACAAATCCAATGCACTGTTTCCTCTGGAATTCCCCTGATTTACAAAAGTAAGACTCGTAAGTGAAAAACAGGAATAAAAAAATCCCCCATCCATTTAACAAGTTTCAGCTATTCAAAAAGTCGCACACAAATTTGCATCAGCATGGACTGCAGAGCTCAGTACAGGAAATTCTTTCTCTTATTCTTACAAAAGACTTCAGAATCAATTGCAAGAATACCAAGTAAAACAGAAGTTGCAGCTCAAGCATAAGCAAAAATGTTTAATATGTAGCCAAATCTTTCTGTATTTAGCAAGGAGTTGTTCCTCATAGGACAGTTCAATGATTTCTAGTAACTTATACAAGCACTCTGTATAAGTAAATAAACACCAGAAAGAAATAAGAACAACCTTCCATATTCTGGACTCTACAGCATATGAATTTAAACACAACAGCACTTGCCCAACCCAGTTGTAAAAGAATCTGCAAGGCCAGTAATAACAGTTACATAAATCAGAAGAAACAAAACTCAGTGGAATCAAACAAGGGAATACGGAACTTTGCACAGTAGTTTGTTGGTTTTTTTTTTTTAAGGAAATTAGTTTGAAACTCAGACACTTATATCAACCAAAACAGGCACCAACAGATAATCCTGAGCAGAAAAGTATTATACAAGCTGTCCAACACAATACTTCAGGATCAATGCTACTCTCCAGCATGAAGAAAAAATGCTCTTAGAAGCACCGACAAAATCAGGATCATGATGGAAAAAGGGATATGCTATCCTCCATCACCCAGTATAATTTAGTAGAAAGTGTATTTCAGATTAGTGACAGCTAGATGAACTACAGAGCAGTTCAAACTTGTGATAAAGCTGCCTGCAGCCTCTGACACAGGCACTGGACCAGCACCTAGTGGGTACTGAAAATAAGATACAATTAGTTGAGTTTCTTGATGGGCTCTTCTTACTTTAAATAGTTCAAATGAAAAGTCCGGTCCAATTTCACCAGTGTTTTAGGGAACTTCCAATACTGCTCCAAACTTTTCAGCTCTGATCTTCTCTAGTCTTTCCTTGAGTTAAAACAAACTGTGTCCGCACGGTGATCACAAATACATGCTTGCAAACATTAAAAAGTTGGTCTTGAAAGTATAGTGAACACTTCAATCCCTGCAATAACTTCAAGCCCTGAAGTGGGCTCTAAAGTTTGTGAAAGCTGTGTTAGTCTTGTGACAAGTACAAAAGACTTAATAGAAAACTATTAATCTTACCAAAGTTTAGCCTCATCAACGGAGAAAGAATGGATGCCCAGTTTACAGGTGGATACTGATGGCTTTCTCCAACTAATGCAATGGTTGCCAGTGCTACTTTCACCAGCTCAGTTGGGACAGACTCAGGGCCTACAACAAAAGGTTCAAACACAGTCTGAATTTTATACACACACATTTGGCTAAACAGCTCAGGAAAAAATGTCAACACTGCACTGAAGACCAATCTGAGGTGAAGAACTGAAAAGCATTATAAAATCAGTGTTATTTCTTTTTGTATCTGAGAATTAGCTATCTCCTGTTTGTAATCAACAATTGTATTTTTAACATTAATGTCCTATCAAAAAAGGCTTTTTGTTACTGATAAATAGAAACTTTCTGGTTCCTTCTCCTTAAACCAATTTACAGATATTCCTCATCTAGTAGGGTAGTATTTTTGCATTTATTAGTAGGAGAACAGCAAAGTTTTCTGACACTGCTGTCCTTTCCCATCCTGTAGGTGCATGCCACAAAAATTGTCAGACAGGTGCTAACCTTTGCTACATGCTGTGTTACTTAAACACAGGGAGTTAACTTAGTGAAAGTCCTCCTGGAGGCAAGGCATGGGCAATTTTTACCTCCATTGAAAGCAAAGCCTGCTTCATAGGACAGCAGTGACCCCACTTAGCTCCACTCAGGAATAATCTCCTCTGCTTTATCCCTTACTGTACTCCAAGACATCTCTCTTTTACTAGCACTCCTCATGTAAGAGCATGAGATCTTCAGGTTCCTTTGCATTTATCACACACAGCAGTAACCCATTTGAATACCACTCTGTTACAGAGAATCTTAACCTAGGATCACTAAAATAAGGGGCAGCATAAAGTTTGCCTGATGATCAAGTATTCCTGAGGATACATGCTAACACTTAAAGTGATTTGACTTTCATTCCCACAGGGAAGATACATCATCTCACAGACACAGAGGGAAAGGGAAAGGATTTAAAAAGTCATAAAAATTCAGTGGAGACAACTGAAGCCCTAAGTACACGATTCTACCTTATCTTTTCGAGTGTTACTCAATTTTTTGTTTAGAGATTAAATATATCCTACATTAGTGAAGTTCAAATTAGTATTTAGAAAAGCTCTCTTAGCAAATAAAAGCAGTTTATTAGGGTCACCTTTTATAGCCATAACAAATTTCCCAGAGGGATACTGTAGTTTGATCCCTTCTTACCTTTCTTTCCACCTTCAATGGCAAAGTCAATGGCTGCCCTGATAAAGCTGTTTTCAGGCAAGTAGCTAAAATCTGGAGGAACTGTGAAGACAAAGACTGTTTATATACTAAAACATTTCAGCAGAAATTATAACCTCCAGCTCACATGTAAATTCAAAGGCCAAACTGAGCTATGTTCAAGCTAACTAATTCTCTAAGCGACTCAAAGCATTTAGACTGCAAGATTATTGATAGATGCATTGGCCTTTCCACTTCTAAGGCAAACTAAACATTTGTATTGGTGAGAGGTGCCCGGTCTCAGAAAACAAATTCACAGGCCAAATGAAAAGCCAGGGAGAAGAACTTCCTTAAAATACATCAGCCACTGCAAGTCAGGCTTTAAAAGGGAGAGCTTCAAAAGCTTAGTAAGTTTAATACAACAGAAACATTCCACGTCTATCTAACCTCAGGCATGTGTGCCAAGATTATACAAAAGTAGAAACTCCAAGAATCTTTTTTCTGTAATGAGAAAGTTTATCTATACTTTGTATTATTGGTTCCCAACTTGGTTCACACTGAAGTGAACAGCTCCCACTTCATTAGTTCCCTCCTATTACTGGTATTTCATCAATGGTGTAATCCTGCCTTTATTTTACTAATGGTTATTGAAACAACATCAGAAGGTAATGATGTATCAACAGAATATGAGTTTCTGTGCTAACTGCTACACTGAAAGGGCACGGAAAACTAGTTTTTTGCTTTAGCTAACCAGAGAAGATCTCTTCTAGAAAAATACTTTTGAAAAGTCAGCTTCCTCTTCTTATGGACCAGTTTTTAAGTGTTGCCTTTTTTATACAGTGGGAACTGCTAAAATAAAGAGATGATTAATCAGTTCTCAGGACACGGAGTGGATAATGTAGATGTCAAACACATGTGCCATATGCAGTGTAAAACTTCTTCACAATTTATTCTATAAAATAAATAAAGACAGAAGCAATATACAAGTTTGACCAGAACAACTTAGAACCTTACTTTAACACTGCAAGTAAAAGGATATTGGGGGATCCTATTCAGCACAGTGACTCCTGCTTCATGTTCCAACCTTTATGTCTGGCACACGGGACCATGAGGTGCCCGATTCAAAGGCTGTCATGTCATTTAACAGGGCTGCAATATCGTCTAATGTGTCCCTTGCTGCCTTTTTAGCTAAGTGCCACTTCCATGTGTTCTTTAAGCAGCAATAATAAAGCATCTTACCGGATGCCCTGTTCTGGGTAGAAGACAAACAGGACATATGAAGGCGTCCCAAAAGTCCTGCTGCATTTGCCTGAAGGCCAATCTGCCCCGAAAAACTGATTACCTGTTGAGACAATAAACGACTAGACAAATTTCCCTGCATTGCTTCATTCAAGCTGGACACAAACACTATGCAGTTTCTTTAAACAGATTTGGCCTGTTTGCACAAGGTGTCAACCTTAGTGCATTATCCAAAGCAGGAAACAGAGGCTACCTTCTTACCTGTGTAAGGGTTCTGATGACTTCATTCAGCTTACTTTGAAAATGGGAAGACTGAATGCTCTCAGATTTCAGCTGCCAAAGGGAAAAAAAAATGATGTGAATTTTATAAGGGAAAAAAAGAAACAACAAAACAGAGATCAGGTGCTGAAAAGACAGATTACATTTGCACACATGCCTTTTTGTGTGGGAGTGGAAGAGAAAAGAAGAAAGCCTACATGGCTGTAAACTTTTCCCCAGTGGCACTGCACGTGGGCCATATGATGGGAAAATGGAACAGACCCCATTTTATACATTGTAATTCTATCCCGTTTGGTTCATACCCAACATGACTCACTATTGCACAAAAGGTATGCCCTGGTATATAACCACTGCTGTAAGGATGCAGAGGATGTCATTCCATCTTGCCTTCTAACCAAATTTCTAAAAGAGATAAAGGTTGCATATTCTCACCTGTATCATGCCTCCTTCAGAGCCCACCAGTGCAACCAGCCCACTGACAGCAGCCAGACGCTGCATTGTTGGAGAACCCTGGAAGCGTAATTCAGGGTCAGTGAGTCAATGCGGTCACATGACACTACTGTACGACAAAACACTTGTTTCTTCCAACTTAAAAACTATGACTGCTATCATGACTGCACACCTCTCATCCCAACAACCTTTTCAGGTCAGACTGCAGCATCCTGGGTAATTATTCATCCCTCTCTTGGTGAATGAAGGCGTTATATGGAGCTTCTCCCCACTCCCCCCCCCAATCTGAAATCATCATGCATTTCTCCCTGACAAATCACATTCTTCTAGCACAGTCTGTATTCCACAAAATATGACAGTGCAATTCAACTCTGAAACATTGTTTCTTCATTAATACTTACCTTCAGCTGCAATCTTAATGTGTAAGTTTAGAGTTCGATTTCAAACATGCAATTTTAGTTACAATGAGATAAATTGTAACAACAACATTATTACAACAACTGAGGCACTATAATCACCATTCTTTTAAGTCTAATTTTGATAAGTAGCACCTAATTTCACAAGGTATCTTCATTTAATAACCTAGATTTTATCCTTGCATATTGTTCCAAATTAGGAAAGATGTCCAAATTAAAATCTCATTGAGACAAGCATTTCCCATAAACCATCCAAGCAGAAGAGAAACTTTTTTTTCCCTTTAGCAAACAGCCCAAAGATGTATTTTTGCTTCCAAATATCAATCAAACATCATGTTCAGATAGTCCTAACTTTTCCTAGCATCACGCCTGCAGAAGCAAGGAAAATTATGTCTCTACTCTTCATTTAAAATCACTGCCCACCCTCCCTCTGCTCCCACAAAAAACAGGATATGAATTCAAACTCCTTTACCTCTGCAAGCACGATTTTAATCCAGGCTGGCATTAGTCTGTTACTCAGGTCTTCGGCTTTCCCATGACCACAAGCTGACAATCCATGTACTATTGCACCTAGAGCTAAAGCAAAACCGTGGGTCTATAAGGTAAAAAAGACACATTAAAAAACAGATCTTCCAAAGGATTCTGTATTCTTTTTAATACTTATTATTGAAACATTACTTAAATATTTATTATTTCCCAATAAATTAGAAGTAATGTCTTTGTCTAAAATACTGGATTCTCTCTTATTTCCAGTATTTTATCATGTCAAGACACACAGGTTTTCTGAGATTAAATACTGATCTTTGGCACACAGATTGCTCTGGAGCCTTTATTTTAGAGCAGATTTTCTCATACAAACATGAAAAGCTGTAGCAAAGGTAGTTTGTTTTAACTTCCGGATAAACATTCTAAACCATTGATTAGTGTAATAGCAGGCTTTGATTCAAAAATGTTGTCCTTTTTTTTTTCTTTTCCCTTTTCTTTCCTTCCCTTTTTTTCTGGCAAGCATTTAACCAAAAAAGAACATGCACTGAAATATGGAGATTATTTCGGCATTTTTAGGGCTTAACCCTTGGACACTAGGGATGAGACAGACACCTGGAGGAAGCTGTGGCTGTAGTTATGATGCACTGTCTGGAGGCTAAGGGAAAGCAAAAATTCAAAAAGCAGAGTAGATGTATTTTCCTACCAAGAAAAAGAATCTAAAGAAACACACTATAAGAGACAAAAATTGGCAGGATGCAGGGACTAAAGACATGAAGAAGTCAAAAGTACCAACCTCCCTTCTAAATGCAATCAAACATATAAAATCTGGTTTTATTTCACTATCTGGTAATTGCTATACACCTGTAGACAATGCATCAATTGATCAAGTGGTAGTCTTGGTAATTGCACAGTATGCACAACATGCTCAATGTTATAGTTAATGCTGAAAGTAGATCAATGTAATTTTCATGAAGTTACAGTCTGGGTAAAGCAGTGTTAAATAGGTAAGGGAAAAACAGAACTGAAGCAAAGACCAAACACTGAACTATGACCTGCTGATTATTTTCCACTAAGGTCCGTAGCTTGTTCATGGCCTCCTCAGCCTCAGCTGCTTCTATAATTCCAACACTGAAAGCAGAGACACAGGAACAGGCCACAGAATAGGCAAGTACCTGAAAAAAAAAAAAATCATTTAATTGTGTTAACCAGTGTCTGATCAAATTCACTGTTGCAATGTGCACATGGAGCAACGTGCCAGCATGATAAAAAAGCCATGACATTTTCAATTTCTACTTTCAGATATTTGTTCCCTCTCTGAAAGATTCTTCACTGATGCTAACATTAAACAAATACAACTAAAGCTTGGAAGTACTTCTGGTTTTATGTAGGTCAAACTCCCAATCTTCCACACTTATGTAGTTATTCTTCTCAACACAAGTATCTGACGACTATGTGAGCATACACAGCATGCTGTGATCCCGTAAGTGCTACAAGCAGGTCCAAAAGGTGAGAACAGGAGCATGTAGTAGAACTATCTCCCACACACAGTGCATGACATTAGCCTTATGTCTTTGCAGGAGGATTCACAAGTGACACTGCTTTTCTGTTCTTCAGCCTTAGATGTGGAGAATAGGAAATGAAGCCTGAACTTTCAACAAGGCAACTGTGCCAACTGTTTAATCTCCTTTGTACCAGAGCTAAGCAACAGAACAACACATGACTATAAAGGAAGTAGAGAGCACCTACTTACTGTGCAGGATAGATAACAATTTGACTTGGAGCAAGTAATGCTCAGATTGTACCTTTTGCTGCAGCAGGCCAAAGTTACCTCTCGAGTACAGGATTATATCCCAGCCATTTATAGCTCTGAAAGAGCCTCTTGTGCATCTCATAAATATAGTAGTATTCATCCTAGGGTGCTGGCCAAATTCTACTCATGTAATTATCTGTACAATTCCTTACAGAGATTTTAATTGAAAAGGGTAGGTTTTGCTTCTCATCCCAAACTATCTCATGATGTTAAACAGCTGCTGCCTTTCATCTGAGAAGTTGCTGTATCGTACCCAGCTTAAGTTCAGTAAAGCACTTTGAGATCTCTGGGGAAAGGTGAATGATTTCATAGCTGTAAGTCATTTTAATGCATGAAACAAACTGCAAAGGGCTAATCCCCAACACATTTGTACTGCCAAAAAAATTAAATTCCATAAAAGAAGACCTTTAAGAAAGATCTTTCAGAGCAGTACCAAGAGGAGAAAGAGAATAACAACACCAATCTCTGCTAACTCCCTTAGAAAAAACAGAGGATTATGCAACTCAGCTGCTCAGCAGCTGCAGGCTTACATACATTAGGTACAAGGTTGCTTTTTTTGTGCAAAACACCTGCTTATTCCGATTCTTGTTTTCTGTTGTAAACTCCTCCAATTTCATCAGTTTTTGTTGTCAAGTTTTACCTCAACAAGGTTATAGACATAGTACATGAACCACGTCAAAACTTACAGGAACGTATCTTGGCAATATAAATTGAAATGCATGCTCAATAAATTGAAATGCATGCTCAAACTTAGCAGAGCTCAGTTTAAGTCTTCAAAACATAGTTATACAGAGAACAGCAAATGAGGCCACAGCAGCATTCACAAGTGCAAGATTCACATTAGCTAGTGACAGCAGCTTTCAAAGAAGGAAACGGCAGGCATATTGAAGGAGGAAGTATTAGCGTTAAGGTTCTCTCTGAGAGTAACTTGCTGTCTGCTTTCTAGTAGATCAAATGAGCAGTAAACAACTGTATATAAGAGAGACCCAACTTTCAACAGTTTAATTTGAGGTTAAGGAATTAAAGAAGCACTTTAAAGAATTATGTCCATTATCTTTTCAGGCAGTTTCTTAATGTTTGTGCAGCATTGCAGGTGATTCTATTATTATTATTATTATAATTGTTGTTTTCTTCAGCAGATATGAAAGTATATATTGTGAAAAAAAGAATAGAAACCAAGCATTCCAGTACCACAGATACAAAGCTTCAGTAAAAAGACTACAGTTATTAAAGGGAGGCAACAAAGTAAAAGAAAGATTTAAAATTTGTGATAAAATAGGTCATACCTCCTGGACCCATCTGCTTTGGTCCTCACTGTTGTCCAGGTATTTGCAGAGTTTTCGCAATGAAGCGGAAACATGCACTCGCGATTCTGTCTGGCTACTGTGACTCAGAAGTGAAAGAACAAGTCCTACTCCCAAAATACATCCAGTGCTTAAAGAGAAGACAAAACAAAAAGGATTAAGTGTGCTTTGGCTGCTCTGAACTCCCTTTTCACCCCAACATGGGTGGCTGAGCAAAAAGACCTCTTGGCCTTGCCTGATAACTAGCCCTGTGGATAATTACTTACCAGAGTCAATTTTACAAATGGTTTTTATTTCACACATAGGTGACGCTTTTCAGGAGACACAGGATGAAAGAAGAGCATAAGAAGAAAATGTGCTTTTAAATAATAAATCCTACACATAGAGCCTCATTATTCCTTCTGCCCCTGAAGAACCAACAGCCCCATCAACAAGCATGTCAACTCGTATGAAGGTCAACTCGTATGAAGGAAGTATGGATCGAAACTTGTACATCCGATTTATACTGATATCCCAAACTCTGATATTCCAGTTAAACATACTAATTGAAGTTCCGCTGGCTGTATTAAGTTCTGTTGCTCTCAAGCTCCTTCAAGAGGTGTTCCAGCGTGCAAAAATAATGAAATTAGTGATTGAGCCACAGAGCGGCTAAGATGGCTGTACAGATTAAAGTACTCACCTGCATTTCAGAACATGAGTGTCAGGTATACATTCTAATCCATACGTACCAAACTACACATACGCAACAGTGGACCAGCTTCAACAGGGCAGACATATCCAGCATAACAGCTCGATGGCAGGAATACTTAAAATTGCAACAAGAACATAGCTTCATAGTACATAATTTAATAGGGCAGCTGGCACGAACAGTTTCATGGTCTCTGTCTCTTTTTCAGATCTGATGAGACATTCCATTCTGGACCAGAGAACTCTTACTAAATTCAGCACCTGTGCTCTCACAACAAGTTTCAGTTTCTACTAGTCATCAGTCATAATACGAAAGAGTTTTGTCAGAAAATTCCCAAACAGTTCTGGCTGCCACCGTGAGACACTAAAAGCATAGCAGATACTCACTGCCCTGAAGGTGATCTCTCACTGGCACACATATGCAATAGCTTAAAGAAACAGCTCTTATCTGAAGATGATTTCCCCTTGCACATCTCCCTGAGCATGCCAATGACAGACAATACATATAGCAAGCAGTCAAATGAACGTGGCTAGGATCTTAGGCATTCTTCTAAGCTTCTACTATCTAACTTAAAAATGGGAAGAGTTACTATCAGCTAAGTAAAAAAGAAACTTCTGAGAATAACTTCAGTCATATTTATAAGCTAATGTTTTTCAGCAACTGGTGATGAAGATGATGAGAATGGCTAGAAGACTCGAAGTGGTGTCTTGGCAGTGGTGCCTTCTTTTTCTAGCAAAGAAGATGAAACAAACCTTTGGAATAACATTTTTAAGTTACTGGCATATCTGAATTCATGAGCAGCCAACAAAATAAGGACATGGCTTGTACACAAGAGTTCCATACACAATTTTACACTATTGCTTGTTCACAAAAATACGCAGAAAGAAAACAAAGTTCCTAATTAGAGCTACAATTTTTTATGTTGTTGACTCTTAGCAAAGACCCAAAACATAAGTGGGGACTGAAGCAAGAGTAAAACTTCACCCCCTCTGCTCCCCTTTTTGTAACTAGCAATTGTCTTCACTTTGCCACCTTGTTTGTGATCTACATAAAATTAATATTTAAGTGCACTTTATCCACACGGTATCTCAGATTTCCCAGCACGTTTTAAGTGTTTTACTGCCAATGCATCAGACATACTGCACTACTGTCATGACTCATCTTTGAATCTACTGTAATTTATCTCAATAATGTAACTTGGCAGTGTACAGGGCAGCACAGTCCATCACATCACAGAATGAAGGACTTCATGAACAAATCATGAAGCAAAACACAAGGTTTGTATTTTAGGGAGAAGGAAAACTGACATTTTCCTGATAATCCTGAGGTCAGTGGAGTTTGAGAGGTTTCTGTAAGAACATATAGAAGTTTGATGACAGTTTTGATTGAAAATGCCTTGAAGTCAAATGAAACAGTTACTGACCTTGCAAAAACCTTCATAAAAAGCAAGTCAGTTAATGCTCCACACAGCAATTTAAAGGAAGGCTACTGTGTATTTCAAGTTTCATAACAATTTGCTCTTTACCACATCTTTACTCAACAAGTATCAGCGCTTATAATTTGCTCAATGGTTGTCCAATATTTATTCTTACAGATACAAGCTAGTTCTGCCATGCAATAATTTTATACAAAAAGCTGTATTTCCAAAGGTCTTGTAGAATTCATCCTTAATATGGGAAATGTAACAAGGCAAACCAGAAAACTCTACTGCCCCTTGGTATTCTCAAAAGCTTTTTACATGCAAATCTTTCAAAAGGTCAGAGTTAACCCAATCTTCAATACATGTTTTTCTTTATTTGCAGGAAGGCAAGGGGGGGACTCAAAACCTTCCAATACAGGGACCATATGTACTGCTATATTACCCACATGCTGTACTGTTACAACTGGAACCCTGCCTTTGACTGTTTTTAAAATTATTTATTTATTTTTTTTCCCCACTGAGATTAATGTGACAAAAATCTGTGGAATATAATCTATATGAATAACTGGAAAAGTTAACAGCCATGAATGTACATGCTTGCTGAACCTATGATCTGTGTAAGTTAGGCTTTAGAGAAAAAATGAGCTGTTACATCGCTTCTGTAAGTCTGACAAAACCTAGTAGCATAAAGAACTGTCTAAATCACCTGCCATGCACATTTTCCATACGCGTGTATACTGAGAAGTGGTGTATTAGTACATTTGAAAAATATACTTACTTTAGCTTCTGTCTAACGTAAGGGCAGATTTAAGGTCCACTCACAGATCTCTTGATAACGTCTGAGTGCATTCTATCTAAAACCAGGAGTAACTGCAAAGCTCCTAAGGCTCTGCAATCTATGAAATCCTGTTTCAGTTAAAAACTGAAGAAGCATCATATTAACATGCTTAACCATCTGAAATGTTTTCCCCCCTTTAAAAGATTATTAGTTTCACTTTTGTTTTTTTTCCTGTGTGGTTACGACAGATAAAAGAGTACTGATTTATGAGCATTATTCTCACAGTGACCTCTTCTGAGAGGAAACTAAGCTTAGAGTATTTTATGCAGCTTACACAGACACAGAGATTCTTATGGAACATAAGCAGACTCTCACCAAGCTAAAGCACTGACTCAGGGAAAGATTCTTACTGGTTATTGAAAACAACTCTGTTTTCTTCATTCCTCTTACCTCTGCCCTGCCCCCACCCAGTTTTAAAAACAGAATTCTCCTAATTAAGTGAAGAAAATTATGTATAAAACCAACATTCCTATCAAGGCTGACATGATCAGCGAAGCATGGTTGTGTGAGCTCCAGTTTGCATAGCACACGCATTGATAAACCGCTTTCTTATCTAGACACTCAAGCTAGAAAAACAAAACAAAACTTCAGCAAACCCCTCTTTCTCGATAACGTCCTTCAGTGTGTGAGACGCCGCACTTAACACCCTGGAGAAGTGTGTCACTGAGCAGAGCGGCACCTTTCCTGAAACAATCCGGAGGCAAGACACACCGCACACGTCCCCCGGCGGGCCGCAGGGCGCGGACGGGGCCGCCTTCCGCTAGGGGGCAGCA
>NW_009234606.1:0-4866 GCF_000690835.1 Fulmarus glacialis | reverse complement strand
GGGGTCCGCGCCGGCCGCTGCCTCTTCCGCTGTTCGTGACTGGAAACGGAGGAGCGGGTAACAGTAGCCAGGCGCTTTAGCATATATTTGCCCAAGGTAATACGGATTCCTCGCTGCCACTGGGCTCTTCTAACCCCCAAAGCGTTGTTACCTTTGTAATAGGGCAGGCACTCATAGTCCCTGCAGCTCCCTAGGCCGGGCTCTTGGCAGCCAGTGCGGCCATGCTCTGTCAGCTCAAGCCTAAGGACTGCTCTCCTCAGCGGGATGAAGATGTTACCATCTCTAAAATATTTAAGACAATGGGCTCTCGATGCCTATTAGGTTCATTAGAAGATTCTGGTAAAAAAAAAAAAAAACAAACCACCACAGCTTATGTACAAGGCTTTCTTTTTCATCTAAGCCAATATTGCCACCTTGCGCTGGTGGGAGGAAAGTTCACTTTTCCTGTGCTCTCCCTAAATTTGTCGATTTTTATGACCGAAATAGTACTTGTAGAATCGGGCAAGTAATATTTATCATTTAAAATTCTTTCATATTCAATATTTTTCTTTCCAGTTTGATTTGGAGCTAAAGGCTCAGTCTCTCCATCATCCTGGAAGCTGCTATGTTCCGGCAGCTTTACAAAGGTGAGGGTGTGTAGCTGAATTCAGTCTCCAGGGGAAAGGAAAAATCTGCCTTTTCAATTCACCACAGGCTGATTTTTCTTCTCTATATGTGGCTGGAGAGCACAATGAAACAATAACACAGAAGGTGTTTGAGAAAAACAGTGGATTGGTACAAAATACTTGTTGAAATAATATGAAAGTGCTCAGAGAACAAACACAAGAAATTCAGCTCTCTTAACAAGCTCAGGAGAAAAAACAATTAAGTGCTCAAAAACAAACACATAAATCTAAGTTAACAATACTTCGGTGCTCCAGTACTGCAGAGCAGTAAAAGCAGAGCAAAGTGCCTTGATGAAATGTAAAGCAATCCAGCCACTTTTGCCCAGTAAAAGTCATATATAGATTGCAAAATGTACGGTGCTAATAAACAGAATCATAAATCACATTAGCATTTCCTGAGTACAAAGCGGTTCTTGCTCCATTTCCCTGGCTTTATTTCAACACCAGTGTTTTGTTCCTCTTGCACCACACAGGTTCTCTCCCAATTTCCTTTGCTGTCCTTCGGTCAAGGCACGAAACTGGCGGCGAGGTGAATAATTTTGACCTTTATCGATTGCACTTGCACTGCAGAAGGAGCCGTACAGCGCTGACCATCACTACCCTGCTAACACAGCCGCTGCCGTAAGACACACAGCTCCAGTTCCCTAAGCCTGCACTCTTGCCCATCTGGCAGAACATTTATGACATTCCTGTTTCTCTTTTCCAGCATTGCAGGAAGCCTGGTGGATTTGGGGAAAAAGTGCTATCCCCCAGCTGTCTGAGAGTTGCGGGGCCTCAGAAGAGCTCTCGTCATGGGAGGCACGCACCGAGCAGAGAGCTCTGCAGCTGCTCCCGAGCGCTCTGATGGGATAACCACCGCTGCCAGGGGCAGGCGTGCTGCGAGGGTGCCCCAACAGACTTCCCCCGTCCTTCCCTACTGCCTTTTTTGTTGTAGCACAGCCAGGCCTACAAGTCTTGGGCTCAGCTCTGAGATGAATGTAGTAGAGCTTTAAAAGTTTTTCAAGGAAATAAGCCCGTCAGCGTGTATTTATTGTCCCTATAGCACATGCTTTACGTGGCTGACAGAGAGTGGCTACTCCTCATTTTTGCCCATTTCAGGAATACCTGGTACAGAAGTGGAGTCCCCTGGCACAGCGAGCATCTTTCTTGGCAGGCAGCGGGCAGAAAGCCTCTGCAGGGAGAGCTGGAACTCCCGCCCACCCTGAGGGCAGCGGGCAGCCAGCCGTCAGGACACCCCTCGCTCCCCCCCTCGCGAGGACTGGGAAAGAGAAGATGGCTTAATGTAAATCCATAGGAAACCTGGTCATTAGTTTTGCAGGCAGAACTTGTTCGTATAGAACCAGTAAAATTCTATTCGTGTATGTCATAGGCTTCAACTAAGAAAAAACTTCTTCCCAATAACGTTGAATACTTCAACAAGTATAGAGTATAACAAATGCATATTCAAAGATCAGTGATATTCCGAAGGCAGGAGGGCTAACAGATAAGTGAGCAATGCCAGGGACATTTAAAAATTAGGAGAGCCCTGAAAAAATTCAGCGCTGTAATTCATTTATACAGAGCTAACTACATGACAGAAGCACCTATTTGACATAAACCATCAATAACCTAGGAACTAACCCGTTCCATAACATAATGTTATGTTATGTGTGCTAGCATTTTATCAAAAGCCTCACGTTCACAAACTCCAGCCACCTACAACCTGAATACGTTGACACTGTTACACTCCTGCAGATAGCATGGTGTACAACAGCCATCTCCTGTCCATGCTTCTGAGTTTAATTTGTGTATAGATGGCACTGTAGCTACAGTAGCATCTATGCCAGGATAATTGTAACGTGACTGAAGACCATTGAACCATTTTTTTAAACACTGAAAACAGAAGTTTTAGCCTAAAAAACCTCCTAAGTTTGGATTATTTAAACACAGGGTTCTGCAGAAGGCTGCACTGAATCCGAACGGCTCAGGCATCTCGGCGAGAGCAGTACACTCCTTTACTCTGACAACTACAGTCACTTTTGAGTTTAAACAGCATTTTTGTCTGCATCGATGATGGTCGTCTTTCCCCTCCCCACCAGTTTCAATGTATTTTACATATCTGGCAGCCTTTTCCAGCTTTTGTGGGCTTCGCCTCCCCCCAGGCCCAGGGAAGGGAGATAACGAGAAAGTTCTGTCAAGTCAGGAACTGAAGCATGGGAAGGATCTCTTGAGAACATGTACCGGCTGTGTAGCAGCAGAAATAGGGATTCCAGACCTTATTTCCTTTATGGAAAACTTTAAACATCTGATCTCCTTCAAAGTGCCGGAGGAAAGGAAGCCTTGTTAAAACTCCATCCTTGCAGCAGAGGCTACGGCGGAGAGCGTGCGTGCGCGGCAGGAAGGGGCACCAGGCACCCAGTGCCGCAGTCCTGCCTCTCCAGTCTCCCACAGACAGGAATTCAACGCGACCTTCAAATCCTGCTGGACCCGACAGCCTTACGATATAATGAAAACCAAAACGAGCAAGTTTAAATATGAGCAAGTTTAATAAATAGAGGTCACAAAAAAAAATTTAAAACAGTGAGACAGAATTAACAATTAACAAATTGCATATGTAATTCTTGTTATACCTTGCGCCCAACCACCTCTGATGTTTCCAGTTACTACATCCAGATACTGAAAACAAGTACTTCTCCAGCAGTCCCATTTAAATTGTGGAAGTTTCCATCTTCTCAATCTCTTTCAAATGGGGATCTTCAAAGCAGCAGCAACAGCTCATTTCTTTTCTTCTGACAACTACTGCTGCTCCAGCAAGCCCCCACCTGCAGCGAAACTTGCCAACCATTTGCCTGTAATCAAAAATCATACAAAGACAGTTAACAGGAGTATCTCTAAAGACTCCAAATTCAACCCTTAACACTAGTTAATTAGCTGACCTTCATTTTTATACAAAAGATGCAATATTAAACAAAATGTCTGCAACAGAATGTTTTTTTTTTTTTAATTTTCTGACTGCGTGTTGTCTGCATCCAATCTAGGATTAACTCCACTGAGAAGGAATTACTCCACTCTCAAGCATGCAGAGTGCTGCCAAAACCTGGCACCGTCTGGCACTAGAACAGCACCGGTGGTGCCAGGAGCGACTCGGCAGCGCATTTCTCTCCCAGCAGCATAACACTATCCCAGGCACTGAGCAGCAATGGGTAGCTGACTACCACTGGATGAAACAACTCAACATTGAGTTTTTTAGAGGACAGAAGGAAGTAGAGGCCGAAAAGTACATCCCTCTGGTGACGCCGGCCTCGCTTCTAACGCCTCCCCTCATCAGGGCTTCCTCCAGCAACAGCAGGCACTGCCTGCTTCGCTAGATAAACCAGGTTATTATCTCCACCCCAGAGCACCAGAGGCTAGCACAACAGCCCGCTCGCAAGCCAGCGGAGGCCATTTAGTTTACTCAGTATGGCAGAACGAGCAGTCTTTTTGCCCATCTCCCCTTGTTGGCTTGTGGAGAGACCTCACCCACATAGCTCAAAAGGCTCCTGAGCTCTCCCTGCACCTCAAGTGCAGGTTATTCCTTCACATCTCCTCTCCACAGGCACAGGTCACGCTACCGGAGCGGCAGTCTCCTCCAGAAGACACCTCATTTGGTTGCTTCCACCTCCTGCAAAACTCAGGGGTTTTCATAAACGAAGGCCACCAGTGAGGACCCATTACCTGAGGGCTGCATCTTCCAGACAGCCCTTTGCCACCCAAGATCTCCGATTTACAGCAATCCCTTCACGCATGCTTAAGCCGCATATCAGCTGGAAGCCCTAAAGAGAGCACAAGAGAAACATTACTTCAAATATTCAATTAATTAAATCTGTATTAATATTGCTAAACAGCTGGGATCTGGCTTGTGGAAGGGGGGGAAAAAAATTAAACCGAATAATAGGCTGAAAAATTACTTCTAAATGGCACAGACTGAACGTGTTACCCTCTGGTCCCAGGGCCTCAGAGGTTATCAACCAGCACGGGCCGCCAGGCACGACCGCCTTTCGGCCATTAATAACAATTAAAAAAAAAGGGGAAATATTTCACGCGGCGTTTTCAGTTTCCAGAGTCCTGGGGATGGGTGAGACACCCTAGGTCTCCGGCCCCGGTGCCCCTCACCTCACGGCGACCAGGGAGGGGATGACGCCCGCCGCGTTCCCCTCACCTCACGGTGGCCGGGGAGGGGGGA
>NW_009234605.1:0-4839 GCF_000690835.1 Fulmarus glacialis | reverse complement strand
ACTAGGACAAAATTTACCTCTATCCCAGCTGAAACTAGGACAGTCACCATCCCTGGAAATATTTAAAAGATGTGTAGATGTGGCGCTTAGGGACATGGTTTAGTGGGCATGGTGGTGTTGGGTTGATGGTTGGACTCAACAGTCTTAGAGGTCCTTCCCAACCTTGATGATTCTATGATTCTATTATTCTATGATTCTATGTAAATACTCTCAGATGTGTATACACATACACAGATATATGTGTAAGCATATCTGTACACAGAATAAGATTTAAAAAAAAGTGTGTCCAAATGTTCTACGGATAATAAATAACAATACATTGAAATATGACCTTCATTTAAATAATAGCCATTGGAAAAAAAAAAAAAAAAGAAATCAGATGAATTTGTTTTGATTCAATATAATGAGAACATTAAATTATGAACACATTTTGGTGGTATCCTTATAGTAAAATATCTGAACAACATTTAAATTACTATGTAAAGTTCATCTCATGGAAGAACAACAAATCTTTTATAAGTAACTATACCTCTATCAAAGCTATAATCAGAAACATGATCTTTATTTTTGTGTTACCATGAAAAATGACCAAGGTACATAAAATTGCTTATACATCATATTTACAAAAAATTGCACTAGTTCCTGATGGCATATTTGCCTAGTTAATATGCAAAGAAAAATAAAACTGTAGATAAGGAACTAAATACCACAGTTTGACTAATATTATAGCATATATCTGATATTCTAGATTTTATCATCTACACATATTATTAGTTAAAATACTGAATTTTCTGCCTTTTCAGTGGAGTGATAAAATGTTAAACCGCTTCAGATCTAACTATCAGGTTCAAAATTATATTTATTTATTTATATTTCTTTCTAAGGACCTCTTTGCATCAGCAAGCATTTAGACTTGGCTATATTTTTGAAAGTGTTTGGTATCTGATTTTGGTATATTATCTTTGCATCATAAAACTATGTCAGCATATTCTATACACTTTATTCTAGATTACCTTAGTCTTGAAAATAACAATCACAGCAAGCAAGAGCAAACAAGCCTGGACTTTTGAAGATGTGATCCAGTATGAAGACTTCTGTTTCGGACTCTTCTGTTCAAGAATGTTCTTTGTGCACCTAATTCTTTTCTTTATGTCTCTGTTGTGTTTTATACCTTTCTGACATTCAGTCATGCTGATCAGTAAAAACTTTTCATTAAGAAAATTGCCCATAAACTGCAAATGAACCACTAAATGAATTTTAAAATTCAGCTTTGCCAACTGTAATTCTTCCCAGGCCTTCCATGAAGACATTTAACGGACACACTGGACTCTGTTCAAACGTCATCATCAACAGTGATGTGGGTCTCTTCAGTGTCATATCTGTCATCCCTGTGTGGATCTCTCACATATGCTGATACTTCTCAAAAGGTATTATCATTTATGTCTGGACATGCCATTTGTCCTGTGGGCTCCATTGATCTCTGCTGATGATAATGGAAGCAGACACCTAAATTTAAATGTCATAATCTTGAAATTAATCTCAGTCCTGTCAACCAAAGAACTCCTGAATATACTAATGACTCCTGAGTCTATGGTTTAAATGAATGGGAATTAGATCTTTCAAAGCTATTTTGTATTGTCACTGTAATGTATGCAGTACTATTTCATCCACCTGTTTCATAATATTAAGAGATGTGCCAGTGAAGAAGATGAAGAATCAGGAATCTGTTAAGTATCTTCATTCAACTTCAATATTCATAGCGTCATAGAATAATTTGGGTTTGAAAGGACCTTTAAAGATCATCTAGTCCCACCCCCTGCTGTGGGAAGGGACATCTTTCACTAGGTTAAGTTGCTTAAAGCCCCATCCAACCTGGCCTTGAACACTTCCAACGATGGGGCATCCTCAACTTCTCTGGGCAGCCTCTTCCACTGGCTCACCACCCTCAGAGTAAAGAATTTCTTCCTTACGTCCAATCTAAACCTACCCTCTTCCAGTTCAAAAACCATTACCCCTTGTCCTGTCACTACAGGCCCTGGTAAAAAGTCTCTCTCTGTCTTTCTAACAAGCCCCTTTTAAGTACTGAAAGGACACAATAAAATCTCCCTAGAGCTTTCTCTTCTCCAGGCTGAACAGACCCAACTCTCTCAGCCTTTCTTTTTAGGAGAGGTGTTCCAGCCCTGTGATCTTTTTCGTGGTCCTCTTCTGGTCCCATTTGGGCAGGTTATTGCTCTTATTGCTGAAGACCTATTCTTACCGTTCTTGTACGTGAAACTGATTCACATGTTATAGTAATTCAACAGAGTTTGCATGATACTCTAGTACCTTCCCCTACAAACATGACCCCTGTGAATGGAACAGGATATTTTAAAATGAAAGTATTGCTTTGAAGGTGAAAATAAAAACCTATCCTGATTATTCTAGTATTTTGAATTTCTAAGTGTCCTGGTTTCGGCTGGGATAGTTAATTTTCTTCCTAGTAGCTGGTATAGTGCTGTGGTTTGGATTTAGGATGAGAATAATGTTGATAACGCACTGATGTTTCAGTTGTTGCTAAGTAGCATTTATGCTAGTCAAGGACTTTTCAGCTTCCCATGCTCTGTCGGGTGCACAAGAAGCTGGGAGGGAACATAGCCAGGACAGCTAACCCAACTGGCCAACAGGGTATTCCATACCATATGATGTCATGCTCAGTATATAAGCTGGGAAGAGTTGGCTGGGGAGCAGCAATCACTGCTTTGGGACTGGCTGGGCATTGGTCGGCGGGTGGTGAGCAATTGCATTGTACATCACTTGCTTTGTATATTCTATCATCATGTTTATCATCATTTTCCCTTCCTTTTCTGTTCTGTTAAACTGTCTTTATCTCAATCCACGGATTTTACTTTTTTTTCCTGATTGTCTTCCCCATCCCACTGTTAGGAGGGGGGAGTGAGCGAGCGGCTGTGTGGTGTTTGGCTGCCTGCCAGGTTAAACCACAACACTAAGTGTTACTGACATTTACTTTAAGAAGAGCTAGAATAACCCTAGTCTATAGTTTCATTGTCAGAGAGCTTGGAATCTGGCAATTATCTTAATTTTTAAATAAAACCAATGTAAGTGTAACATAATTAGTCACATGCTTTTCCAGTTAAAAATTATTAAATCTTGAAGACTAAGCAAGTGCAACATAATTGATTCTTGAATTCCCAGAAAGATTACTTTCAAGTCTAAAAAATAATGTTATCAAGTAGGCACTAATAGTAATTTTTAAGAATATTGCTGACAATTCACTGTATCTAAAGCTAGCCTTTGCAGCCTTCGAGTATCCAAAACATAAAATCCTTAACAAAGACTGCGCTTATCAGGCACAGATGAAGGTAACTGTTATCACAACATTAAGAGAGGTCAAGCTTCTGTGCAGTTATGAAAATTAGAGAAATTTTCTATTGGCATGTTCACAGTGACAATGCGGTTTTGCCTTCTGTTTCATTCCAATTCATAACTCTTGGAATTGGCAGTATATGGTTAATTTGCACTCAGAGTTTGTAGAAGAACAAATAGCTGTTTTCTTTGTGGTGAAACATGATTTCACAACAGAAGATAGTCTGCACTAAAGATGCGCATTGAAAGATGAACCTATCCATACCATCTGGCTCGGAGACTGTGAGGCACTCCCAGAGGCTGATAGTGAAAATAATGTAGAGGCTACTAAGTTTCTGTGAAGTCAAGTTGGGGAAAAATCCTGACCTGTAGCACCCCAGCATGATCTGCAAGTCACTGTGCAGTTACTGGTGTAAGGTACTAAACTGTTCATCTTTGGGAGTGAGAGGTACTGAGGGTTTTCCCTGAGTTCCTATTCAGTGGGTTCAGCAACCTTATCTTGGAAAGGGATCTAGCATTTTATAAGGACTTTTCCATGGAAATGTTCCCAAACCATCAATCTATCACAACTGACATAAAGACACTTCTCCCTACCAGATAAGATTTCTGTACTTTGTCTGCATCTATTCATCATTACTGAAAGTTAACATAATTTCATTAGTATAAATGAAGATGATAAAGAAAACTGTTTTGCTAGCTTGTTTTTTTGAGTAGGGGCAGGCGAAACAGCTGAAAAATATTTTATTTTTTCACAAAGCATTACTGATTTAAAACTTTATGTTTGGTAAATGGAAGAAGAAAATTTACCAAATGATTAGGTAAAAAGCTGTTTATAAGTTTCCTTAAGGTATATTTTTTATTATTATTTGTTTGATATTACTTTATTTTTCTTTTAGGATAACATTTCCGTCAAGGTTTCTTATATGTTCTTCACTTTTCCCCTGTATTTTCCTTAATTTACCACATTTTCCACTGGCATTGTCAACTTCAGTCCATTTCCAGCGGAACTCTGGAAGAGAAAAAATGTAGACACTAGGAAGTGTTTGTGTAATAATTTTAATGTATTGTTGATGATTTTTTTTATGTATCAAGTAGACTGTGAGTATTAGTATAATTTTAACTGAACCAATAATAACTGCTTGTTGTATTTTGATTAAAATGCTGAGACTTTAGTTAGACTAACAATAAGTTCTTGTCTCTGTATATATATGGTGTGTTTTCCCTTTCGCCCATAACAGAATTTTGAGTGTCACAGACAATACCACAAGAAAGTCAATAATTAATTGATGTGAAATGTTGAAACAAGAAAGTATAAATTGTATAAATGGTGCATAAGTCTGTGTTGACTTCCATGGACTTATTCTTGTGAGCTAGGATTCTAGCTGTCTAGAAGACAAAAGGAAAAGTGAAATAAGAAAGGGCTGTACGATAATAAAGGTACGATAATAAACCCAGCCAGCATGGGTTCATGGAAGG
>NW_009234604.1:15186-15973 GCF_000690835.1 Fulmarus glacialis | reverse complement strand
ATAAATATAAACATAAATATAAATAATACAAATATATATCATGAGCTTACTTTTCCTGCCAAGGAAAGAAAACACTTGAATTTGTCCATCCAGTGCAATTCGTTTTAACATTCCACTATTTACAAATATAACGTATCAGCTCACTTGTTGGCGTTTGCATTATTGATGTGCTTTTTTGTTAAACTAGGCCAGTGAAACATTTAAACAAAGGCATTCTGTAATACAAATAAACAGAACAAAATGAAAGGAATCTGTGTTGATGACTTGTGAAGGTTACATTAAACACATTTATTCTTAGTTGCAGATTGCACTTATGTGTGAGTCTCGCAGTATAAATCTGGGCTCAGTTCTGCTCTTGTTAATCAGTTTACATCGATGTAAATGCTTTGACTTCTTGGAGTTACTCCTAATCTATAGCAATGTAAGCAGGAAGAGATCAGGCCATGAATGTTTTTCCCATATCTGTAACTTGTCAAAAGATAACAGCTGAAGAATATTATCATCTCTAAGGGACCGAAGCAAATATTTGTAAATGTTAATATCTTGAGAGAAGATGAGATTTTACTTTTCCTAGAGGCATTTGTTTGTAACATTGACACATAATAATAAACCCCACAGTGAATGATAAAATGACATTTACAAATTCTGACTTTCTGAATTTTTTTTTACAGAATTGGCACTGAGATGATGGATAAACTACCCGCCATAAAACATCTGGGATTAATCTTTAAAAAGGATTTAAACCTGCTCCAGCTTATGTCTTTGCAAAACCTTTGATTACCTTGAA
>NW_009234604.1:0-15155 GCF_000690835.1 Fulmarus glacialis | reverse complement strand
GCAGGAATGGGCCGCAACTTAGTGTTTTTCTTTTAATGCTAGCCTGACTACAAAATATTCAGAGGTGCCCAGTGGATTTCACTGTATGCACTTAGCTAAATTGCACAGTATCAAGCTTTGGTGTTTGTCTCTTCACACTGCATTGCTTGGGGCCCAATGAGTGACTCCAGAATAACAAAACAGGACTAAACACAATACAGTGAAGTTGAATTCCAGCAATAAACCAATTCTACGATACAACCGTGCGTAAAATACAATTTCATTTGTGATTAACTGGGCCTTTTCACTCGATGCAGGATGGTCTTTTGTGGGATGTGAGAAAAGGACAAGGCGAAGATGCCCCCTGGGTTTTTAGTGACATGAAGTTCAACATTTTAGTGGCAGAACCTCCATATTAACAACAAGAATTTCAAACCACACATTGATATGGGAGGTGAGATAAAGAGAGCATATAACCAGTTGTAATCCCAGCCTGCATTCCTATATAATCACGTCCTCTGTTTCTCCTGACCTCAATTCAGGAATGCACCCATGCTCTTTAATCTCTCTTGTTGCACCTGCTTCTTCAGTCGTATCTGGAGCTGACTGAACTACTCATCACGAGCAGTTTATCAGATCTGCTGAGGAGATTTTTTTCAGAAGAGTTCAGTGACTCAGAAGCCAGAAAGCAATTTCTAAAAGTAACCCCAGCATTTACAAATCTAATTCAGGGCCTCATGACTGTGGTTTCTAAGTGCTTATGTCACATTTAGAAACAGGACCTATACTTTTACCCCATCTTGTTTTTCACTTCATGGTAGCACTTGAGTACAAAGCTTAGTTTTTATTAATTTGCCTGCTTTTCATAATTTATTGACAATCCCCATGCCTTTAATACCTATAAAATTGTTCGTGTATGCCTTTGAGAGTCTCACTTGGTACATCTGTGTTTAGTCACCTCATTTCTGTGATATGGCTTTTAAAATACTTTGAAATGGGAGCAAGTTCCAGCAGAAATCACTAGGGTTTGCATTTCCCAAATAGAGGATTGGGATCATTTAACAGAAAGAGAGAAACATTAAAAAAATACAGGTGGAAAAAATGGTAAGAAAATCTTTTCCTGTACTCTTTTCATGTCTTCCTGCTGGCTGGTTTCCTGGAATCTAGTTTTAAAATACCTGGGCTCCTTACAGGCCAAGAGAGAGAGGAAGATATAAGCCTGATTTATTGGCTGTCTAGCAGACTTTACTTTCAATTTTCCCTTGTCACATTTCCAATGAGTAATTGGCCACCCTAAATATAGGATGGCCAGGTAGGCACTTTCAGCATCTATACACTTGCTTGTCTGATAAAGATGAAGTTCATGGCTAAATGTTCTTCCTTGTGTGCTTATATCAGATGTACTCAATCAAAAACTTCTGCCTAAGGTCTCATGCATAATAATAATGATAATGATAATAATAATAATTTTTTAAAAAAAAATGCAGTAGAAAAGTGACCAAAAGATAACCCAAACATTCCAGATCTCTGCGTTATGTCAGTTCTGCCATTTGTGCAGTCTGAGCTTTATCCATTTTTCTGCTTCCGTCAATGAGCAAGCATTTTCCCTCTTTCTTACTATGACCCTATCAACCAAAAGCTGTGGGGTTCTAACCCCCCCCCTACTTTCAATCCCCCCACAACCTTCAACTCATGTATTAAAAAAAAAACCAAGAAAAAAACCACAAACAAGTGCAAATAGCATATATATTTACTTTGAGATTTTGACCCTTTGGGCTTTTCCATCCATTTTTTCCATTTCTTTTTCTTTTCTACCTCTCCACTGATAACTTCTCCTTCTCCTTTGCATTCTGATGTTTCCTGTCCTTTTTATTATGTTTTGCTGGCACTGTTTTCACTTCAGTTCTTCACAAGTTCATTCTGCACTCATTTAATGCCATTAGCCCCACTAGGGCAGAATACAGCTGCAAAATCCAGTCAACTCCTCTTTCCTAATTCCTTCAGAGCCGTTCCTTCTTTCCTTCCTCACTCTCTGCCTCCCTCCTTCCATATCTCATCACATGTTCTCTCCCACTACTCTGCTTCCTCCCATTTCTCTTTCTTCCAACACAACAGATTCTTTAATTTTCATCTCTGCTTCCTTCTTCTTGTGACCACCCACCTTCCTGAAATACTCACTCAAGAGCCAGCGAAAGAATGACAGAACTTGATGGAAGCAGCATGCTAAAATCTATCTATCTATCTATCTATCTATCTATATCTATATATCTATCTGAGGCCATGCGTTGCAAGATGGATTTAATCTGTGCATTTTCTATCCATCTGTGCAAAACAATTGCATTTTTTTTGACTACTGCTGTTGTGGTATTTATATCAAATAGGAATGCAGACCTTATCAGGCTTCGTTAGTGATATATCTGTTGCAGCACTCGCTAGAAGGTACTGCACTCAAGGAAATGTAATGTTGAAGAATCGAAAACCTTTGATAGTTGGTAACTTTATATTTGTTCAACATTTGCATGCTTCTGCCGCACGAAGGAATTTCTTTATCTTGTGCTATGCTGTTACCAAATTGTTTCCATTTGTAACTTACTCATATGAGGCAAAATCTTTTAAATATGTTTCAAAAGAGAACTTCTTTAGCAAAGTCATTTAGATAAGAGACCTCTGCAGGGGTAGAAGTTATTCAGATTACACAAAATCTCTTGTGTATGTGTACCACAATTTTTCTCTTCTTTACTTTCTTTCTCCTTTCTACCCTCCTTTTTTTGGGGAGGGGAAGGAGAGGGGATGCTTGGAGCAGTGGAGGGAGATATTTCTTCAATTAAATGCGCTACTATGCAACAAACCAACACATTGCCACAAGTAATGTATGCCTTTGACAGTGTGCAATGCAGTTCCACTCATGGGGTTATAAAACACTGAAAATGGAAACGTAGCCTAAGGAAAAGTTTTGCATTCTAAGCTCAAAAGTAATCTCAGAGACAGTGGATATTAAAAAGACAACATACTACTTCTTCCTTTAGAAAAAGACAAGCAAAAGTAGAAGGCATGAAGTCACTGGGCAACCTATCTAGCAGAAATAGGTAGGTTAAAAAGCTGAACATAATGCTCGAAGGCAGAAAGAGCAATGCTGCTGCCATTATCTTACTGATTTCTTTGTGTTGCGATACAGGCCAGCAGCATTTGTTATAGTTGTGTTTAGAGCTGTTGAAAAAAAAAAGAAAAGGAAAAAGAATAGACGACTGAAAAGACCTTTGTTCTCCTCTTTTTAGTCTGCAAAGAAGTAAAAAACCAGACTATAGATGGGGGGAAAAAGTGTGCTTTCCTCCCCTTATTCTGGGCCTGAGATGTCCACATTTATGTAACCTGAACTAACAGTTCTCCAAATCTTCTCTGTGGGGAAGGGACCATAGCTCCTTGCTAAGTTTTTCAGCTTAAAAGAAATGTTAATTTCCAAAATGGGCAGAAAATTGTTGCCTAAATATTACTTTTCTAGATTTTGGCTTGCTGAATAGGACTGTTTTTCTAGATTGTAGGGTATACCTTTCTTTCACTTGTCCCATTAAAGAATTAGTATTCAGCCACTGTAAGAGTAATAGGTAACAATAAAAACAATTTTGTATTCCACAGATTTACTGGGAGGACGGCCCATATTGCCTGTCTTACTGGCGGACGAGCTCCTACAAGTGAAATATTTATACTGAATGTAATATAAAAATAAATATGCAATATCTATTAAAGATGTAGCAAAGAAACCAGCATGCACTTTTACAGCATACAACAGTATGTGAGATACAGCTGAATCTCTCTGTGCTTGGAACAGGTACTATCTCAGATGTACAATCATTTTTAGTATGTGTTGTCTTTTCCAGTGGCTACGTCTGTAAGTCTGATTTCTCTCATATCAACACTGTACACATTGAACCCACCATCTGTAAAATGGCAATTTGAAAGGCACTTCCTCCAGCTACGCTAATGAAAAAGATGCTACCAAATTCAGTACTGGCATAAATCTGTTGTAGCTAGCAGGAGCATGACTGACCTAGTAGCTGAATGTGAGTACAAGCTTGCAAACAGCAGGAACAAGCCAATCTGACAAAATGTGGCATAGTGTAGGGGCTCAAGAGTGCTTAAGACATCAGCCCCTTTTAAATGTCTGCCAAGAGTCTGAATACAGAACATAAGTGACAGCTTAGTGAGTTCATAACAGACTGGTTTCATTTTGCCACATGCTCCAAGAGCTTCTAGCTCTCTGTTGCTTGTGAATGGCTCCTGCAACTTGTGGCAGTTCAGAGCTCAGGCACTGAACGAGGCTGAGTGATCCCCCTTCTAGCTGTACCTGTTTTCAGCAGGCCTGAGGCTTGGACCTATGTAACGTTTCCTGACAGCTCAGTAGCTCCTTGAGAGGCATATTCAGGTTCACCCAAGATAGCTTGATAACAGGTGACCATGAAAACAGGTATGAAGGCTTGAAGCAGCCTTAGCAACGAGGCATGAAAAGGGTTGTGTCCATAATTTTAAACAAACAAGCACTATTGTGCGTGATACCATTACACAATTATAATCAGCTTATTCAGGGATTGGTTGCATTCATCATGTTGTTAGTATTGTAAATTTGTACTGTCGTAGATAGGAGTCACACAGCTTGGGGTCTTGTACCTTCACCTATTGTTTTCCCTGTGTTATGATAAATTTTCAGCAACACTTGATTAAAACTGCCAATTTGTTGGGTATAAAGAAAATCTCTCAACACTACCAGAACTAATTGCGTTGTCCTTGCCAAAAGGGTAGTTGAATAATTGCATGTGATTATTGCACAGCTATGGTGCTTTTCATGTCAGTGGCAATGCAATGAAGATAGATTGATTCCTTTTAATTAATCATTCAAAAATAACCCCTTGTATCATTCCTCAAATAAGAGCAAACATGTTCCTACATCTTTCTTCCAAAAGGCTCCTGGATGCAATTGGTTCCCTGATGAGATAGCATTGCAGTGCATGTGTGCATGTTCATCACAAGGACATTTCTCAATACATTACTCCTAGATAGGAGGGCCTGCTTTGTAATTATTTGGTGATCCTACTCTCCTTATTCTTTCTTCTTGTTCTTGAATATGCTTTATAATTTTGATAGCCACAAGCACAAGAACATAGCAGAAAAAACCTAACGTTTACTAATTGAACTCCTTGTCACCAACTCTGAACTTATTTCTGTTTATCTACTACTGCCCTGTCCTTTCGAATCAAATGGTCTATGCGATCACGCAGTATTATATGGTAATATTCATTATTGCAAGAATATCTTGTCTCCATGAAATTGTTAGAAGTCAGTGGGTTACATACTGCCGTAAATGCTGCTCTCTCTCAATATCTGAGTTAGTGACAGAAGTTAACCAGCTGTATTTGTTTCTTTTCTATATTTTCTAAAGCCTATACCATTTGTTTATAAGGAAACTGATTCTTCATTTAATTTTCTTTCTATATGGAAATTAAAATCCCAGATAAACTAATAAGATGGTATCTTCTTAGTGGATCAACCATTTATGATCTCTAATACCACATTTTTTTTTCCAACAATAGCTTTATAGGTCTTCTTTTGGTATTGTGAAGTTACTTCAGAAACTGTATCACTTTAAGTAACATACATAAAGTGCAGAGATAACAAACGTGGATTTAGGAGCAGAATTCATGTCCATTTCTAACTAAGATTTTACATAACCTGAAAAAATCTCATTGTTAAATAAACAACGAACAAATTTTTTATTTGATTATAAAATATTTGTGTATCTTATGACTCATAAAAATGGCAGGAAAGAAGCTGATAAGCAAAGCTACACACAATCATACGTATGCATGAATTTGAATTGTTTTAACACGTTTTGTAATTCAAGATTTGGAAAAAAATGTTTAGCACTTTCACCACATTATAATATTAGAGTGTCTGCATCAAAACCTACACACAGATTGTTTCCATAGTTCTTCTAATCAAAGGTTTATGTTTATGCATATTTAAAATAGACTACAACAGCTAGGCTGCTATATAACTACAGGACATGCATGAAAGTTTTTATGCACCTAAGATATCAAAACCAAATAGTTGTTTGTATTGTTTTATTTTACTACTTAGGTGTATTGGATACTATTCAGCACTTTGCCTGCAAGTGTACCCAATGGCAATGGCTCCTGCCAATGTCGGAAGATATGGGCATAGGAAGGAAAGTGGGTTGTTTGCAAAGTTGAAACCGTTTGATTTAGTGGGAGCTGCTGGGATAAGGATGTAAGTCCTGGCCAAACTTTCAGATTCCAGAAGATACTGCTTATGGAGGAATACAGCAAAGTGAGATTTAAAATTCCCCCATTGCGAAATACAGTCTACATACCAATATAGTCATGGAGAAGTCTCCAAACTGCAATTGAAAGCACAAAATGAACGTGTTTTATCTGTCCGGGGGGAGGTCCCTAACAGGTCCAGTGAATTTAGCAGACCAAGAAGAAATGTCTGCACCTCTGTGCACATTCCTCTCTCAATCACTGTCAGGTATGGGCTAGTTTGGCCAAGGAAGATTTTCAGTGTAATGAAATGTAAATGTGGAGGGGTTTGGAAACTTGGAAACATGCATTCCTTGACTTCTGCTCAGGATCCCACAAGTCCAGCTCAGCCTCTGCACACACACCATGAAGACACCTCCAGAAGGTGGTCCTTTCTAATGACTCCATTGCCTGTAGCAGAGGTTAACTGTGCCTCCTGGTTTAAACCAGAGAAGGTAAGAGTTTATGCCTTTAGGAACAGTAAGGAGAAAAATTTAGCCATAATAGAATGTGTTAAATTTTGTATTGGAAACAAGTGCTTGGACATTATCCATGTCATGGCAGAAAGGAAAATAATGTTTTATCACTGTACTTTCTAGTTTACCAAACCATCTCTCTAGGGGACCTATTTAGTAGAAGGAAACACACAAAAGAGAGGTAGCAGTGAATGTAGATGTTATGAATTCCTCTGGGGTTTAAGAAGCTGAACCATCTATTTCATTCTTGCAAAAGCTGGTTTCTCTATATGCTGATTGCACATTCATTCTTTAATCTTTATATGTTTAAAGTTTAAAAAAACCCATGACCTAAAATTTCTCTTGTAATTTGTTGAACATTTGCAACAGATATAGAAAATCACAGTTGGAAATCTGCTAACAGTATGAAAAAGTAAATTGGAGCCACGGCAGGAAATAAACTTTATATGCAAGGACTTGAGATCTCACCAGCATATTTTGTACTAAAAAACGTTTTACTGCCTGTAAACTCTTCTTTTAGAATAGAACCTCAGCTTGACCAATACATCTGCAACAATTAATATTAAATTGTCTCGTTTTATGTATGAGGATTACATATTTTCAACTGGATTTCCTGGGGAATAGTGCCTATGAACACCAGAATTGTTGATTAGGTCAAAACAGAAAGATTTTTTTTTCAGCTTGTTGCACAAAGGACTGTCATGGTACAAGATCCCATTTTTTGTTCCTGCCCGCCAAATGGAGGCTTGAGGTAAAATGAAAGCATAAGCAGTTCCATTTAACTAGGTATAAATTTTGATGGAAAAGAATGAGCCTCCCTACAGCTGCTGTGTTTCTTTCAGCAGCATGCTATCAAGACTAAGAAGGCAATAGCCTCAATATAGTGATACCAGATTATATATATATAAGACCTGATGCAAATTTCTCTGCAAATTTTTATTTGTGTACAAAGCTCCAAACTGTATTTGCCTTGTTCTTGATTACCAAGATTGCTAGTGGAGTTTTAATACTAAAAACCGAGGTTTGTGACAAAATATTTGCAGACATGTAAGCCAAACCATTGTAGTAAAAATTGCATTCATTGTTGTAAAATGAAAAACAGGACATGAAGCTATGCAAGAAGGGTTCTCCCTGCTTTGCATAGGGTAGTCTAGCATGTTGTCTACATTGTGAGGATTTATTCCCTGATATTATTACAATCTTGATCACATAGAGTGTGAGTGCTTCATGGTCCCTGTTACAGTTATTCTTATCACTAGCATGAGCAAGACGGAAGTGCCATTTTCCATATTGTACAGCTGGGGAGCTGTTGCTCAAAAAGGTAAGTATCTTGCTTCAGGTCACCTAGTAAAACTGCTGCAGCTCAGGGCTTTGTGTACAAGTTACCCAAGTCCTGGACCAGTGCTACAACAGCCTTTCATCTGAGTGGCTAAGGTAGAATTCCTTTTGATATGAGACTCTGTCTTCACCAGTTAGCCCTTTTCTTTCTCCTCCTGGTCTCACAGATTTTGGAGGTTTGGGCCTGTCAGTAGCCCAGTACGCACAGAAGGAACAGCGAGTGCCTCTAGCCATGCTATTCTGCCCCACGTGGACAGAAAAGTCTCCTAGGTAGAGGAAATGGCTGAAATGGGAATGGGATCATGCACCCACTTTATCCCTTAATGATGCTTTAACAAACTGAGTACCCCTTTACCATATGGTTGTGGCACTATAGCGAGTGCTACTGGGGCTCTGAGTATGCTGAGCTTTTCCAGCAGAGGTTAGGCATCTCTCCATTTCACCTCCAGATACAGAATAGCAGTGTTTACTTTTGCAGATTGGGATGCTTTTCTACATGGTCACTTATTTGCATTAGACATATAAGAAAGTTTCAGGGCAAATGGGAAAATGTGTAGTGAATTAACATATAAATATGGATTTTCTTAATCACTTCTTTGGACTATTAATTTTTGATAGGATGTATTGTAGGTGTCAAAGCAGGTGCACTAGAGTGGAAGAAAAAGAGGTTTAAAAAGCTGGCTATGCTTTCTCTGATCATCCTTGTATCTGTTTTTATTAAGAGAATGACAGAAAATAAAATTCTTCCACATTCTCTATTAAAGGGAACTTGGCAGCTGTTGCTGAAAGGTATTTTGAAGTCAATTAGATCAACATTTTCTGCTCTTTGGAAAGAGCAGCGTATATGTCTGATAATGACACAAAATATCTATCCTTCGACCCTGTATTTACAACATTTTGCCAAGTTCTGAATGTGATATGCCTATTAGCTTTTGGTACTAGACTTTGAATGACTCCCAAGCAAGGTCTGATTCTGACCTTGCCAAAGCGGTGTGTCTCCGCTGACTTCAGTGAAATTATTCCTGATTTTCACCGACAAGTGAGGTCAGAATCAAGACAGCAGTTCAACTGAAAAATGTAAAAGATGGCTGAGATGAGGCCTCTCTTTGGCTGTGGGGTGTATTGTGGGCCAACCACTGTATTGACAAGGTAAATATATATATGTTCAGGGCTTGAAGGTACAGCTGTATTACATAGGTATAGCTACCTGTCTGTGTTGTGGGAGCATTATACCTGTTTCATTTGTTTGGAATTGAAGCACTGAATGCACAACACTTACCCTTATTTTCCGTCACCAATAGCAAAGGAAATTCTGCTTGGTGTGACATGTCATTTGAAACCAGCAGACAGCATTTCTTGGCTATGTTGTATCCCTGGGTCAGTCAAATGACTGGCAAGATAAAATTCATTTTACAATTAACTTTTTAATTGACGTTTTTTTGTTTCTAATTTCAAAGTTTTTGTTTTACACTAGTTAAAGGTAAATAAAAAGCAGTGATAGAGACGTTACTCAACAAATATAGCTTTGTCGGAGTAATCAAACTGGCCACAAATCTGACTCAAATTACAGAATAATGAAGCAATGGGATAAGATTATAACAGCAACTGTTTTTTTAGTAAAAAGTCATGTGGCATTTTGATTACTGGACAACAAAAATCTGGCTGCCGCAATAAACCCTTTAAGTAGAGCTTGGTATAAGCAATGTAATGTCACATGCAAAGGCATGCTAAAAGGCCATCCAGTCATTTCATGATGGATATATTAGAATTGTCTTAATGAAGAAAGAACTGATCTTGGAGAAATTGCTACAGTTCTGAGATGTTTCTACAAGAAATCCTTTTAAAAACAACTGTCTCAGTGATAGGTTTGAAGACACTCCAAGGTTTTGCAGGCAAGGTGTCTGAAGTCAGTTTCTATGACTGGTTTGGGAATCATCAAATCAAATGCTCATAATTATACTCCAAATGTGGTGTCTAAGACAACACAGGTGTAGAACTGCAAACCTAGTTTTGCAAATATAGTTTGTTGCCTCTACTAAGTTATCTGCCGTCAAGCTTCAGCTTAGAAGACCTGGACCAAAGGTGCAATAGATGGCATTTAATAGAACGTGGTTCAAAAATGCCCAAGATCTCATCAGCAAGAGCCAACGTACTTATGAGAGGCAAAGCAGCCTATTCAGAGATTTTAGCTCCGACATAGGTGAAATAATCCTAAATTATCTCTGCACTGTGTCTGCTGCTACGTCCTGTCTCTTGGCATGGGTTGTTAGCTTGGGTGTGCTGATGACACTCCGATACTGCCAATTCCTGAGCACCGAGAAAGTTGGAGGTGAAGCTAAAATATAGTCTTTCTGAGGTAAGGATATATTCCCTTTTTGAAGAACAGACTAGACCAGAAAAAAAATTAGTGATTAGCCTGAGAATTCGCAGTGGCACAGATAAGAATAGGACGTAATGGCTCCCACTATTGGTGCTCCATTCTTCCCATTAGGTCCTATTGAAATATTTACAATAGGAACTCATGACACAAAACTGGCATTGTCAAGGACTTAGTCACAACATCACAAGTCTGCATGTGACACTGTATCTAACAAGTGATTTTCACCACATGCATTCTCACATTACCGTGCTGAGCAAAAGTGCCATTTACAGATAAGCGTTATTTCCATGTTAAGAAAGAAAAGAATCAGAGACTTGGTAAAATGGAAATACTCTGAGCAGATGAAAAATTTTATATAAAGAGGGCAACAATAAAAACACTGCAGCAGCTGTAGCACTGTTTTGTAAGATGACTACAAAAAGAAAATAAGCTGAACATGGGGAAATCTTATTTGCGAGCAATAAAGGCTTGATGTATATTCAACAGAGCATTGTTTTCCAGAGTTTAAAAGGAAAACATTTGACAGTAATTCTTCCATAGATAATCTGTCATCTAACTATTAGAATCTTAGAACATAATTAAAGATTAAGAAATATTACTTTAGGCTGCATGGTTAAAATTACACCATTTCTGGCAAAGGATATAATAATGAAATTCCCTATTTAATTACATCTGCATTTATCCAACAATTTAAAATTAGAATCCAGCACTACATATTGATCTCCTATTGATAGATATCGTCTATGGTCTAATAAAGTGACAGGCTTTCTCTACCAACAGAGACCTTTATAAGATATGACATGGTTTAAACGTATTTTATTTAACACCAGAGAGAATTTGCATTTCATCTCTCAGTCTTTTATGAAGCTGCTGTAAATGGGTTAGCTTGGCTTTTAGATTTCAGAGTAATTTCATTTCAATTTGAGCTCACTCTTGTATGATTCCTAGGTTTTGTTCAACTAGATGTAGAATACTGACACTTAGCATGTGGAATAACATGTCAAAAATGTGGGACACTTAAATTCATGGTTTGTGGA
This sequence comes from Fulmarus glacialis, assembly GCF_000690835.1. Taxonomy (NCBI): domain Eukaryota; kingdom Metazoa; phylum Chordata; class Aves; order Procellariiformes; family Procellariidae; genus Fulmarus; species Fulmarus glacialis. The sequence continues at coordinate 3,634 of NW_009234604.1, read as the reverse complement.
TTTAGTAAAGATGTGAAATAAAGTATGTGATGCATGCTAAAATCACAGCAAAAGTAAGTGAGACTTAATGGTAAAATGTAAATGAAGCTTAATTGTTTACCATGCACTTGTAGTTGAAACCCTGCTGTGTAATGCATGGCAGGACCTTTTCAGGATATGTCAGAGCTCCAAAACAAAGTCCAAGACACTTTCAAATACCTTGATTGTTCATGTGGGAGAGATTTTCACATGAAGAAATGAGTCTTCTTTACCAGAAGTCTGAAAAGAATAGTGCTAGAAATCACAGGAAACATTAGTTATTAAAAAAACCACGAAGTATTAAAATGCATTTTAATTTGTCACCCAGAAAAGAATTAAATAGCAAACTTTTGTTGTACACTTTAATGGCTCCAAAATGATGTTTTATTTTGGTTTTGAGGGGAAAACCAGCCTCCTATCAAGCTCATTAGTCAGATAAGCTTTCATTTAAAATACAGTCCACTTCAGTGGAATACTTACTTCAAATTCCTATACAAAGCCTTCTAAACAATTAAAATGCCAAAACAGTAAATCAACTAAGGCACCAACAATTTCATTAGCATAGAGACAAGCTGGCTTCAAAATGACGTCAGCCCATGTTAAAAGCTGGGTTTTTAAAGACTATTTTAAGCTAAATGTTGGGATACAGAGGAACCAGGTTTTTTTCTTTCCCAGTCACTAGTGTTCAATATACATTAGGTGTTCTCTTCTGAGCGTAATACATTTTTTAAAACTGGCTCTAACATCTAGCCAAAAATATTTAATTTTCCACAAGCTGAAGGAATATTTGCATATGCTGAACCCCTGATTCTATTCTTAAATGTACATAAGCTACATTTAGACAAAACAAACGTCCTTTTAAATAACAGGCAGCCCTTCTGCAGTAAATTGACAACTTCAAATTCTGCTCTCAGTTATGATCATAGTCTCGGTGTCTGTGCATTTGACAGGGAACATGGTCCTGGTTCTAACCATTACCACGAGCTGTTTTTGCAGTGTAACTCACTTTCCAGTGCAGCTGCTTCTTGCTTTTATCAGTATGAGAAAAGTCTACATTAAATGCATTGTCTTTTTCATGACACCCCATTTCAATGTAAAAGTTAGATGGTGTATTTTATTAAACATATAATAATTACAAAAAAGATCACGTAAAACCTAAGGCTGCAAGATTCTATAATCTTCTTTCAATGAACAAGTGCTTCTTGGCATAATTGTTTAACCAGCCAAAACCTGGATATTCTTTGACTATGTCGGTTCCAGAGAGGTGAAAGAAAATTTAGCAACATGGTTGCCACTGCACTCTCCTCTCTTGTTGAGTGAAAGATTAACTCTCTGGTTGTTAAGACACCAAATACTTCATGTCTTCCCATCTCTGTTTTTTGTAAGCTTTCCCAAATACCTGCCTCTTCAGGAATTGCCTGGTACAGCCCGGCACATGTAGCAGATAAGACAAGGGGCTATATGATATAGGTTCTGTGTGCCTAAGACAACCTAGTATTAACAGCCGTGCAACATTTTGAGGTTATACAGAGGCATACATCAATGTATTCAGTGGAAGTCTGACAATGAAGGACAGCCATTATTGAATTTATACGAGTCTATGGCTTAAACATCTATTTTCTTCCACATGCTTGGTCACACTGCGGTTTTGTATAACCATATAATGTTTCTGTACGTCCTAGAATTCTGATAGAGGAGGGAGAATGTGTTTCTCCTAGAATATTTTCATTGGGAAGGTTGAGCTTTATTTCACTTTTTAACTTCATCTGCAGACCTCACAGAAACCCCCCTTATTTCACATCTTCTGCCTGGCGTGCCGGTTAGGACTGAGTCCTCCCCATTGAATCAGGAGCTGTACTTTGTTATGGGTCATGACATAATGTGATTTCACACATGTAAACATGAAGGACTAGTCATTATAGTGCAATGGAAATATTGGAGTAAACTCATATTTGTGGAAATATTGAATGTAATATAAAATGCTATGTTTCTGTTGCCATATTCATTGTTATCTAGCCATGTACATTTAAAACCATAACTCGAAAACTTGACCAGATTGTTGGTTATAGCCCCCTCCCTTTTTATTAGGAGAAGAGGATGTTACAACATACTTAGTTGAATTAGAGCTTCAGTCTACACAGTTGAAGATACAGCTTTTCAATCTCTTGAACGGGCACTAAGCCCTCGCTGAAGAGCCTGTGCTCGCACTTCTCTGCTGTAACTGAGCGCTGTGGGGTGGCCAGTGTCCTGGTTTGGGCTGAGATAGAGTTAAATTTCTTCCTAGTGCTGTGTTTTGGATTTAGTATGAGAAGAGTGTTGGTAACACACTGATGTTTTCAGTTGTTGCTAAGTACCCTGTTAGTCAAGGACATTCAGCTCAAGAAAAAAACAAAACAAAACAAAACAAAACAAAACAAGCGTTGGGAGGGAGCACAGCCAGGACTGCTAGTCCAGCTGGCCAACGGGGTATTCCATACCATGTGACGTCATGCTCAGTATATGAATGGTAGGCGTGTTCCAGGAAGTAGCGATCGTGTTTGGTTATCGGTCAGCGTGGGTGGTGAGCAATTGCATTGTGCATCACTCATTTTGTGTATTCTATCATTATCATTATTATTTTCCCTTTTCTGTTCTATTAAACCGTCTTTATCTCAACCCATGAGTTTTTCTCACTCTTACCCTTCTGATTCTCTCCCCATCCCACCTGCGGCGGGGGGCGGGGAGCGAGAGAGCGGCTGCGGGGTATTGGGCTGCCTGCCAGGTTAAACCACGACAGTCCTTTTTGGAGCCCAAAGTGGGAGTCAAAGGGTTGAGATAACGACACATCTGATCCGAACAGGTTAAAACAAATTTGTTATAAGCATTCATTATATCAGTTTAGTACTCGCTGTTCACAATGTTGGTTTATTTGCTCTCAGAGTTGTTGGATCTGTTTTGGGAGTTTTGGTATGTAGCAGCTTACTGGCTGTATATACTGCTGATTATCAGTATTTATGTGGGGTTTGTCATCTCTGGGAAATGGATTAAGGTCATTGCTTTGCTATACTGTGTGACATTTGTTTATGTTATGATAAAATTATTGATCAGGAGCCTGTATTCAGCACTGCCATCATTGCTGTTCTTCGGGAGCTATCTTTTGGAAACTATTAATAATTACACTTTTTACCCCTTCTCCTCGGAGAGCCAATTTACAGGGGAGACAGCTTCCTTCACCTTCCCCTTCTCCTCCAGGCTTCTCCGCCAGGCCGATTACAGTAGCTCTTGAGGATTTTGAATATCCTTGGGATGCTCAAACCAGCGTGTTCCTATTGCTATGTCTCCTGAACGTGTTTCAGGCCTTGTTTAAGGTTAAACAACTATTTAAGAATACCACCCAGAGATCTGCCCCAAGGCTGGATAGTTATGAGGGGCAGCTTGTGTGGGATAGTATGGACAGTGGTCACCTCCAATGTTTTGGAGCTTCACCCCTGAACAAATGCAGAATCCTGAAAAACTAGTAAAGTATTTGGAAAACGTATGCTGTCACCCTGGCAATTCCAGAGAGACCCAGATTACTGCAACGTGCTGGGGCCTGGTTCATGCCTACTGAGCCCTGTTCAATACTATTCAGAACCCT
>NW_009234603.1:0-10912 GCF_000690835.1 Fulmarus glacialis | reverse complement strand
CGGGGCTGGCCCCAGCCGCCCGGGAAGCCCGGCTGCCCCCAGGCGCTGCACCGCCTTACCAAGCTCCCTCCCCACAGGCTTTGCGGGGCAAGCTGGAGCCATCCTGGGCAATAACACCTTCTTGCAAGAGGCACTCGTTCAAGCCTTGAAATACGACTAACCTGTAGATACAAAGCTACGTAGCATACCTGTTAATGAGAAAGGCAGCAAAATTTATGCATTCAGAAAGGAGACTGATGTTTAATTTTTTTCCCCCCCAAAACAGCATACACCATCTTGTTTTTAGAATACCTGCAACCAAGATTTATTTTCAAGCAATGGCATAAATGAGACTATGAAGTTATTTTAGCTACTATTAAATAATTACATTTTTTTGTACCACATGAGCTTGTACTTGGCTTTCTCTTTCCTTTTTTCTCTTTAACACAATTTAGCAATTCTGCTACTCTGCAGATGGCTATAAAAATTACTCAGGAAAAAACATTTGAGGACTTATTAACCTTCAAAAAATACTCCAGAACTTTCTTTTGTAAAACTTTTCCACATATTTAAATGTATTGGCAGGTCCTGTTAATATTCAAATTCCTACTTAAAATAGTAAAAATATTTTGACATATTTCTGGGAGTAGTCAACCCTGTTAGCTTCCACTTAAAGTGCAATTATTCAGGAATATTATAGATCATTATGTGGCTTTGGGGAAAAATCAGTACGACTTAAGTGCCCATTAGCGAAAGTGAAATGGTAGTAGAACACCTAGGAAAGCACATGTGGTATTCCCATGAATATCAAATTAATTCATTATGATAGCACTGGTAAAGTGTTAAACTATTTCCTATTTCGTGGCACAAGATTTATTTTCCAAGGCTGGAATATAAACACCGTCCGGTAATGTTGTAAGAAAGGGTTTGTCACGGAGAGGTTTATGTAGGAGATGGCCTTGGGTGTCTATATTATGGTGTCAGTGGTGGCTCATTTCTTCCGTCTCCTTTTCCCAGTTAGAAAAACTCCCCCGTGGTGTTTGGATAACAACGTACGCAACAAAGAGATTTTCCCTTCCCAAATTCTGCCCGGATGCAAGGAAGCGCAACTCTCCGTTTGAAGTAAGACGTCCCCTGTTTGGAGGTCAGTGAGAGCACACGCACTTTAATGCACAAAATAAAGACACATACCGAACAGGAGACAGGGAAGCAGCTCCCACCTTGCAAAGCACACACCACGCTCTGCCTCTGCCTTTCCTGGCCGGCTCAGTGCCCTGAGGAGACAAACGAGGGGCAGCACCCCAAGGTGCCCATCCCAGAGCCACTGCAGCCACCCTGAGCCATCAGCACACCAGCCCCCGGAACAGATGATCTTCTGCCCCATCCTGGGCTTCAAACAGGACTCATACAAATGGCTCCAGCCTCCTGTGAGCCGCGGGTATTCGATGCGTTCCCATGGCACAGCACCATGGCACCTTTCTTGGTTCAGGTCCTCGTGAGCCAGAGGCTGTTTTTCAGATATCTGGAGTTTCTGGCCAGATCTATTCCCATGCCTGACAGTCAAGGAGCAGGCAGAGGTTATGGCACAGTGGAGTGACCAGGAATGTGACATTTTGTGGCATCTCTCTGGTATATTGTGGTATACCTACCCATTACAGGTAGATGTAACAAAATGTTTTCTCATCTGTTTCTCACTCATTGCCGTTTCAGTTCAGAATCCAGCATGGTGATAGGAAAAATCCACATCTCAAGCCAGGGTGGGATGTATGTGCTCACAAGGGCCATAGCATAGGAAAGGAATAAAGAACTCTGGACATTGACAGGCTGCTCTGCGGTGTCACAAGTAGGAGAGAACTGGAAAAGAAAGGACAAGGACCTCCTGACTTGCAACAGATCTCAGGCTTGATCGTCTGCGATGCCTACTGGTTCCTGATAGATGGGAAAAACACAGTGTGTACCTCCTCTCCTCAGAAGGTACCTTTGTACCTTCTGAAGCTTCCCTTGAAGGCTTCAGACGTGTGAAAATTAAAACATATTTCCAGTCCCACATCATACAGGCAGGACATGCAGTGATGCTTGTCTGAAAGAATGATGGCTTTCTAGACCTAAGCCAGGCATTTGCACTGTGACCATGATCATTACATGAAGGGAGGGGAATGATTTTGCAAAATACTTTGACCTCAGAGAGTTATTTGCACAACATAGTGTTCGAAGTTGACCCAATTGGTAGTTTTCTATATTTTAATAAATGCTTTCTAACCAAAAGATCAACTTTTTGCATTTCTCCTCAAGTTGCCCAATTCCTATTACCTAACGTGGTTCTATTCAATAAAAACAACAAAAAAACCCCCACAATCTTCGAGTGTACAGTAAGATCTAAAGATATATTTCCAAAAAGGTCGCAAAGAATAGAATCTTTACTATGAAAGAAATGGTGGCTTCCTAAGAAAAATTTTTGAAGACCATTTGCTAAGAAAACTCTACAATCTCCAGTTAAAAGCAAACAAGTTATACAGGAAGCTTATTCAGGAAGCGAGCATCACAATTCAAGGCACCGGTGATGTAGTTGTCACGGTTCATCTCTCATTCTCAGGAAAAGGTCTGCAGACCATCCCTTGCCCCCTGTTTCCCCTTCAGTCCATCACCCTTCATTCAGTGACCCATTTAGCTGTTCAGTGGCTAATGTACTCCTTTAGGAAATGTCTCCCAGCTGCCACGGCATTTCACTCCTATTACCTGTTGTCACCTCATTTGACATAGATTTAGTCACCCAGAAGGTTCCCCAGTCAAGTGACACCCAACTGATTCATCTCTTCAGTGCTGTAATTAAAAGTCTGCCAACCTTGCAGGGGGTTGGGAGTGTCTTTTGTTTACAATCTAGGTGCAATTTCTCCTGCAAGGCCCCCAGAGACCTTCCAAGGACAGTGGTCTGCAAGCCTAATGTCCTTCTGAGGAAAATGTTCCCAAAAATGACCATACGCTTGGGGTTTTTTAAACTAGGAATTTTTTCTTCAGGGAAACTTAAGAATCAACATGCAGGGGAATTAACCCTGGAGGATGCTTAAGAAAACTTAATTACAGTCACACCAAAGCCAGCATGTCCCAGACCAATAAAACAGAAGGATTAGGAAACAGAGGGAAAAAAGCTACAGCCTAAAACAACAGGGAACACATTTGCTCTTTGCAGTGACACGAAGCTCTCGCAGCATTCCTTCGGCCAGGACAGCTCTGCAGAGACTGAGAAGCTACCTTAAAAACATATATAATTCTGAAAAAGCCCACACACTGAAGAAAAATCAAGCACACGGAGCAACCCATCTAATTTAAGACTTCTTATAAATAATGTAATGTGTTGCTGATGGTACTGTAGAATTAGATGCATTACTATTACCTCAATAATTTGTAAGGGGTTTTTGCTGGGTAGTAGAGGGGCGTAAGAGTAATTACAAATAGAGGAGGGAGACTGATGTCCCGAATGTGGACCACAAGAAGTAATTCTGACATCTCTCGTTGATAAATTAAGTATATATTTTAGTCAGGGAAAATACAGTAGAACTCATGTATCTAGATTTTAACAATGAATTTCGTATGTTGCCATATAAGAAGTTTAAATAAAGCCCGTGTTAGTAGCAGTATTGTAGGTATAGTTAAGGACCTTTCTAAAGAGTGTCAAAACAGAAAGTATGAGGATGCAGGAGAATGGTGCAAGGAAAGATCTTGAAACCTGCCGATCTTTCTTTAAGGATCTTGGCACACAGGTAGGAACGCACAAATGAAATTTGCTGATCTCAATGTTAATGTTGAGGTACTGTTAATACAGAGGACTATTAGGATAGCACACGGAAAGAAATAAATGACAAATGGAGTAATAGAAATTGGATTAAATTCAATTATACCAACTGCAAGGTCACATGCTCAGGGACAAGTAGCAGAAATCTCTTATAAATTGTGAACTTTCAAGTGGAAACCAGCCGAGTACCCTACAGACTTTGATACAGTTATTCTTTCGGCATAAATACAAAGCCCTCGTACAACACAATCATGAAAGACAGAAATGCAATCCTAGACTGACTTGGGTAGCCAGAAAGAAAAGAATATAAAACCTCACTTGATCTGACCATTCATGTTCAGGAAAAATTATTTCAGATGAAACAGATGAGGACAATGATCGGGGAAAGAGAACAGTGATGAGTAGACTGGAAATCAAAAGAAAAAATTTAAATGTAGAGCAGAGAGATTCTAGAAAAATGCAGGCAAAAATTGTACCTACTATTAAACTGGTGATCAGTCAGCTTATGAAAAGGATTGTATGGTATAATTGTGGTGATAAAGAATTTGAGCACAGGAAAATCCCTAAATTTAATCAGCTGAGCAGGAGAAAAAGAGGTCAAAGAGGAGAAAGAACTCACAGAGGTTGCCAAGTAGTTTCTGTGTGGGTCTTCACTCCGAGGAGAATGGGGAAATACCTGTCTTTGGTTTGTGAAGGTGAACTGCTGTCAGAGGAGCGTAAGAAAAAGTGCTGAAACAACTTGACGAATTAAATTGCAATAAATCACTCAGACTGGAGCCTATTCATCTCAAAGTTCTGAAGGAACCAAACAAAATAGCTGAGCTATTAAACATATGTAATTTATCATTAAAACCAGCTACTAGATCAGAGATTTGGAGGGGAGCCAGCAGTATTCCAGATCTATAATTTAAATAGGTACCCTGGGCGAGCCTAGGAAACATTACCGTGGTCCTGACACGACTGGCGGGGGGGAGGAACCACGTCAGCAGCAACGACAGGGTTTCCAAAGGGCTGCCACGGGCAGCGCCTCGCATGAACCACAGCACCCGGGGCAGGGAAAAGGTTTTGTCCAGCTTAGATTTGGGGCTGCATTGTTTTGAAATACACTAGATCAAAGCTAAGGAGGGAAGAAATAGCCTTCACGGAGATGACAAGCTCCCGGTGTTAGCCCACGGCTTCACGTAGCTCCACACTATGCCAAGGCGCTCTGTAGAGACTCATGCATGTGTTTCTCTTATATATTGACTTCCACGAGCCTACCCACCATTACAGGATTTTTTTGCGTGTGGCGGTGTCATTTGCTTTACTGCAGTCCCTTCTATGGATCAGGATCCCATTGTGCCAAATGTTGTATACACAGGCAGGACAAGCGAATATTATCCAATTATCCAGCAGAGACAGGAGAAGCCTGGGCAGGCAGAGGGGGGACTAGGAGAAAAGAACAGATCAAGAGGAGGAGCAGACACCCCGGTGTACCCACAGCCAGTTTTCCCCAGAGCTCTTAAAGACGGGTGGGAGGAGAGGACTGCAGCTGCACCCTGGTGCACCAGGTGTGAGGGGGCCCAGGGCGCAAAGCTTTAACATGCTTATTCGGAAGTTGAGCATCCTGTAAATGAAGGATGTCAGACTGGCCAACAGAGAGCAATAATCTTTCCAAGATCAGAGTCCGTCACCTTATTTTTGGTTCAACAGCAGCACCCTTCTGAACCGAAGGTTTTCAGCCCTGTTTTTCAGAGCCTTTAAACATTTCCTGAGAGAGGTGCAAACAACGTGTAACAGATTTGAGCCTAATGACAATAGGCTTGCGTTTTGAGTTCATTTTCACACACCATTTAAGAGCAGTTAATGGAGCACAAGTTACAAACTACTGTTTTATACACTCGTGCATGTTAAAGAATGGAACGTAGCACTATGGAAAATAATCTAAATTCTGCTAACTTGTATATTATAAACATTTGAACTTATGCATACCTACTTTCATGGATAGATTACAGCTCTTCTGCTTATAGTGGTGAACTCATAAAAGTAGTCTTATCTTAGTCCATTTTTTAAACGCTTATTCCAGGAACCCCCTTTTTTTTTAGATATACTCAGCCTCAAACAGATGTTATCCGAGAAAGGTACATTTAAGTAATGTCAGAGAGGTATGTTAAGTGGCACATGTTTTACAGCAAACTCGACCATTAGAATTTGAATACAGGACTTTAGGTAGACTTCTCCTGAATCTCTTCTGCAAGAGTTGTATTGAACTGAATGCAAAATAAGGACTGTCAACAAAAAGCCTGACTTTATCCTTCAAATGTTGGCAATTTCAGAGCTCTTGCCCAAAAAGAAGTATACAGGAAGAAATGGAGTTGACAAAAAGTGTAACGGATGGAAGTACACCACACTTGTGCATTCATGAGCATACTTGAGTGCCTAGCAATCCAAAATAGACCATAGTATTTTAAATACTCTCATATAATGGCATCCTGGACCAACAGCTGGGGAACTGGGCTGAAAGCTAGAAATACATCTTTGTAACTGCCACCGATCCATTCCCTGAACTCCAGAGCAAAGGCAGGTTGGCTGCAAAACTCTGCCATGACCCTGTCAGCTGGGAACGACAAGAAACCAGAAACCATTTGCCCCAGCTACACTCACAAACCCCACGGCACGGGCACAGCGATGGCGACAGAAGGGCGTATTTGTCCCCTTCGCTAAGGTCACTGAGGGAGATGGTGTGGCTGTGCCGCCAAGAGGTCTTCTTTCACCGGCACGGCCCGGGATGCGTCCCCACCCGCAGGTGCTGGCAAGGCATCCCTCCCAGCAGCACAGAGGGACGCTCTCCTGCTGCGGGCAGGTCCTCTGCCATCACGCTTCACTGCGCCTCCCCACCCCTCGCACCCCTAGTTGTCCCTTCCCGTCACTCCGGTATCTATAGATACAGACTGTTAACCTCCAGGGTTGAGATTCTCCTGCTGGATGCTTCTGGCTTCTTTGGGGGCTTCCAGAAATTGCTTTAACAGACATAACCTACGGGAAACCTAAAAGGATAGAGCAAAGGAATTGGATTAGCTTTGTAATGCAACATTTCACAGTATTTCCATCGCTGAAGAAGGCATGAGGCAAAAATAAGGGCTAAGAACTACAGCTGCAGTTCGGGAGATGGGAGATTAGATAAGCACCCTTTTGGCTCTAACAGGATTGTACAGTTAATTTCAAATATATTATTTTGTATATGAAGAAAAAAGTAAAAAATAAAGAATCTTTCATTCCAGTTTAAAAGACCCCCAACAACCCATGAAGGTAAAACATCATTTCAAATGTAAATGTAAATGAAATGCTATTTGCTGCTCTAGTGGCCTCAATGAACTTTTGCTTGAAAGAGAAGTTCTGCAGTGCTGATAATTCCTGATGCACAGACTTGTAAGATTCATCGACCTATTTAAATGCATTTCCCTGTTAAGAGGCCTGATTACCCAGGACTGGCCAAACTAGTCCCACTCTGTATCTAAATGCGACATCGTAACTCCAGCGTGATTCATTACTATACGATAAGGATGCCAGGAAGTAGCAAACACACAAAGGGGAGAGGGAATGCAAGCGGGAAATATCTGACATTCAGAGAGGGTGCTTGAGGCTGACTTAGTGAATGTTAATGAACAGCCAGTTTGGACCATTTCCTGCTTATGCTAATAAAAGGGTTGCTTTATCAGAAATTAACCCGGTTTAAATCCAAGACGAGTGTAATGCATTCGCATGGTTGAGGAATACACCTAAAATCCCTTTTGCTTTAAAAAATGCAGTGCTATTTTGGAACCAGGTCAGGAGACAAGTCTGTTGTAACTGACTCAGTTATAATTATAGTACAGATCAGGCCCTGACTCCACTGTAATTGGATGACAGGCTCGTGCACGAACGAAGAGTAGGAGTCTTGGCTAGAGCGAGACAAATTCTAATATCACAAACATAACAGTGAAAATCATAATTACAGATACGTCACTGCAGATCGGGGATGTAGCAGGCACGGACCGACTCCCGGTGACCTGGGAGGGACTGACTCAGCTCCGTGCTGCTGCTGGGCGAAACAGCCAGGCTACGATCGCTGCATTTTGCCGAGAGGGAAAATGACTGGTGGGGTGGATATTCCTTGTGGGTCGGTGCCAGCTGATGGTGACGCAGGGGCACATCTTCTTCTTTACCGTGGTGGAGCGATCCCTGAAGGTGGGCAAGTGGCTGCCTCCCACAGCAAAAGCCAAGGTACCGGCAACAGGGTTCTGTCATTGCTCCCGCAATGCGTGGGAGATGCAAGTGGCTCCAGTGGATCACGCTGGGGTTATGCTACACATCACCATCCTCCTGCGTGCTCTGCTCCCCTACCCCTCCGGCAGCACAAAAAGGTGCACCTTCCCCTCAGCTAGCCGGTGACTGCAAAGCCAGCACGCACTTTCGTCAGCCACCTCTGCAATGCAAAAGGTAACCTATAGCAAAGGCACGAGATAGACAGCCAGTGGTGATACTGTTTCCCCAGCCGGATTCATCAGCCTCCATCTACCAGAGTGCTTTGATGCCTCAGGGTTTGGTTCAAACCTTTGGTTCAAAGCAATCAGGGCACCAAGGAGAAAGCAGACTGCAGACAGCCACCAAGAGCAGGTATCTTCAAAACCTCACCTCTTGGGCATCCTTGGCACCAAGCACCAGGCTGCAGGGAGGTAGTGAATATTTTCCCTGGTGTACATTCTCCTGTTACACCTTTCCTTTAAGATTTGGTGATGATATCAGTGCCTTTTATAGAACGGGGCAGTAGTTAAGCACTTTGATGGGCTTCAGGGTCCCCCCTTCACAAGTTCAGGGCCTTCTCAGGTTTATGGATTCACTTTTCCCGCTTCCCAGAACAGCATCCTTTAATCACCAAGCTCTAGGCTACAGAGAACAAGTGGGTCCTCCCCACCCTTCCAGTGCTGTGTGGAAGATACGTTTTTTCATATCCTTCCAAAAATGGGTGAGAAAGGGAGACGTGATTATCCATTTTACATTAAACAGTTACTGGAGTTGACATTTGAGCGTACAACAAAAAAACAACAGATGGATATTGACAGATGGAGGAGCATGAAGAAACAATGAGACATCTTCAACCACTCTTCTCTGCTTCTGAAACATGTTATTGTTTCCCCTACCATCTCTCTTGACCCCAGCCCCATTTTCAAGTGCCACTCCATATGCTTCCTTTCTTTGCCTCCATATGTCTTAAACATGTAAAATAAAAATTTAAAAAAAAAAAAAAAAATCTCACTTCTTCTGGCCCTACTCAGCCAATTCTCCCCCCCCCGCCCCGTAAAATCTGCTTTCTGTTCCCTCTCGTCCATAGAAATGGCTTACGGCATTACCAGCAAAGTCACCAGCGATCTCTTCCTCCCTTCCGTTTTAGGGTGACAGCACACCCTCCCTTCCTGAAAACCACCTGTTCTCCGGCTTTCAGAAACACCATACGCTTCTTGTTTTCCTCCATTCCCATGCCATGACACACTTCCACATCTTCAACTACCCTTTACAAACTCAGCGGTTTAACTTCTTCATTTCCACTCTGCTTTGCTAACAGCTTGCCTTTACCTCGCCAGCTGAACTTCCTCAATATCCCTCTGCAGAACGAAAACCACATGCCAAGAAACAGCGAAACTCAAGCGCTTTCATTAAGTTCCTTCTCTTCCTTGATGCGTGTTAAAAATTTATCCTCTATTTTCGACTTACTGTTTCTTATCCAACTTTTTCCATTGTCACTCAGTCTTAAAATTCACACAATAGTATTTTCTCCACTATCTCCAACAAACCAATGCGCCAGCACTTCTTAAGTTACAGATTAGCAATAGGTTCTTTTTGGGCTCCTGATATTTTACCTAAGCCCATTTCTCTCTCACCTTTCACTTGGATCATATCCCATTCTTCTTCCAGTTCTTTTTCTGATCTTCCTATTAAATTTAAGTTCTTTTCCTCTTGCCTTCCTGGACGTGCACATCTAAGTGTCTTTCTATGGCTCCTTCTAATACAGTTCATCTGCAGAAACATTTCACCACTTTCAAAGATCCCGTCCTGTCTTTTCTTTCCTTTTTTTTTCTTTCCCTATTCTTGGAACTGATCCACTGGCCCAATCCATCTAATTTTTGTTGGCTCTTCTTTGAAAAGAGCTATAAATCCTACCTTCCCTGCTCTCAATATTAGAAATTACTAACAAAGATTAATGGAGGCATTAGCCAGATGCAAGCAGATTTTACCACTTGTTTACTTATATTTCATTGTTTATTTGAAAATTTTGTTTGCGATTATAAGGTGATAAGACCTCTGCCTCTTCTGATGCACTCCTAAGTACCTGGCACATTTTGAGATGTGTATAAATGACACTCAAAATGTCATGAAATGGAACTAACGTTTAAAGCTTTGCAAAATTCGTCTCCACCAAATTCTGGTGTCTGAATTCAATGCTTCATTTGGAGCCTGGCACGCAATATAATTACAGTGAAAGGTGAAATAAAGAAGAGTAGTATGAACATTTTGCATACCTGCTATTCACCATCTGTTCTTCTCTGTGACAGAATGATACAGTTTCTCTTTACAGAGGGGCCTTTGACTTGATGGAAAAGGGAGAACGGCATTTTTTATTACATACTACAGAAATATTTTATTTTTAAGAACTAAATAAAACAAACTTAATATATCGTAGCGGGCTGTGATGATGTATTAGAGGACTTTGAACTTCAGAGGCATAAATTAGTATGCCATTACTAGGAAATCGTCGTAGTGCCTTAACAGGACCACAAGGCACCAACAATAATCTCTTCTCTTTTCGAAGTCGTCTTACGCTTCACCTGGATTACGGACCCTAAAAGGTGAAACCACGAGCACTGGAAGTTCTCCTGAAAACGTACCGAGGTTTTCACATAATCAAGGTCTGAATCATTAAGAAAAAAAATGCCGTTACAAGATTTGCAATAATTCCACCAACATTTGCAAAACTGAAAGTGAAAGAAGCGTGGGCACAGGCATCTTAGCTGCGCGACACCCGGGTCGGGTGACGGTGAGAAATTCGCTGTACCTTGCAACGCGCCTCCCGCACCCCCGCTTGCCTTAACGCCGGAGTAGGACACGAGTGAATAACTGATGGTCTGA
>NW_009234602.1:283-577 GCF_000690835.1 Fulmarus glacialis | reverse complement strand
CAACACTTTGTTTTGAAATCACAAGCAAAAAATGCATTCATCAGGACTCAAGCGACTGAACCAGACTCCAACTCCAGTTTATACATGAATATACAGCGGTGCGTCCCGGAGAACGCACGCGAGCACACGCACCCCGCGTGCACACACACGCACACCCACACGCGCGCACACCAAACAAATGCCAAGAAAAAATAATAAACAAACCCAAAACCTGAAGACACTCCAAAAGAAATGAAACACCTCCAGTATAAGAATTAACAAAAACCTCCATAAAACAAGGCACATCCTTTGAGT
>NW_009234602.1:0-216 GCF_000690835.1 Fulmarus glacialis | reverse complement strand
GCTTGCACGTACCTTCCACCCAGAGAAAAGGTAAATATTGTGCTACTCTTAGAATGAGTTTGCCACAAGACACACAGCTTAGTATAATCTAATAGTTTTTCTCAAGCTAAAATCCAGTTTTCTCTTGATTTCTTTTAAACTGCTTTATATATAATTGCTAATATTTTTAAATCTTTTAAATATATATTTGTTAAAGTTTATTCTTTTTATTATTTT
>NW_009234601.1:358-2677 GCF_000690835.1 Fulmarus glacialis | reverse complement strand
TCGCAGGATGCGGGGCTTTTCCATAGGACTCAGCCATGAGTGTCCCCATCTCCGAGTGCCCGTAAAGGCCCCTGGGGGAAACACAGGCTTTAATTTTTACTTTTTTTATACTACCTGACCCAAGCTGGCTGGCCAAGCCCTCCTTGAAAAATACAGCATTTAAGCACATCATTCTGGACACAAAAGCTGCAATGGAAAACAAGTCGCTGCATTCAGCCTCCTCTGGTTTCTTCCCTTCCTTGCACACAGTCGCCCTGCGCTTTGCTTTCCCTGCTGTCAGTGGACATAAGCTAATACAGAACGAGATATTCATGCAAAAGGCCTTTGGAAATATTCATTGCTCATCTCTTAACAAGATTACCCCTGAAATCCTCCATTGCTCTGAGGGAGATTTAAAACCTTTCAGGCTCTCGGTAACCATAGCAGCACAGATGTGAAAACTAAGGGGAGACAACTGATGTGAAAAATCACTGGGGATGTACAGACAGGCTGTGCGCGACTGCAGCGCCAAGGCAGGGGAGCTTCTCATCTGCAACACGTTTCCTTGTCTAACGCAGCCGGGGCTGGCTCTTCCCCCTGCCCTGACCGCGCAGGACACATCTACCCTTTGCAGAACTGACTCGACCTGCAGACAGCGGCAGTGATGTGACCCGGTGCTGGCTCCCTCGGCACCAGCGTCACCTTCCCGGCCACAATCTGGGAGACCCTCCATGGCTGGCGCTGCTGCTCGGCGTTTCCCAGCGCGTCCATCAGCTCACGGCTCCTTCCCAGCAATAACGGGGATGGTTCAAAGCCAGGATGGGGAGTTTGGAGACCGGGGTCCCCGTTCCCTCCTGCCACGGGTTCCTCCTTCACCTTGGGCACCATTTCTGCACCTGTAAGATGCTGGGTGTTGTGAGGTTGAACAGATCCATGTTTGAGGCCCTTTGGAATGAAATACTGGGAAAGCGAGCAGCGGCGAGGGCATCGCACAGGCCCCCGGCACCTCCCGAGCGCTGGCTGAGCTCTGCAGAGCTTCGCCATAGCCGGCTGCGAGGAACCACGGGAAACCCCTTTCATCTCCTCTCTCGAAAACCCCTGTCACTATGTCTATCTAAGCACAAAGAAGCATTAACCAAATTCTTTTCTAATTTAAAAAAAAAAGGTTTTTGGCTTTAAACAGCTTCCAAAACTGGGGTGAGCTTACTTGTCATGCCCTGCTTCCTCGCTGTCTTCGGTTCTGCATTTCCAGTGATGTCGATGGCACGCCAGGCACCAAAACGCGATCACCGCTTCGTTCACGTGCCTAAACCCGGCACCCTCTGCTCATCCACCCCTTCTCCTGGTTTTTGGCCCGCCGAGGTCCTATGGCCATGCCTTCACACCTTCTGCGCCCTCAGCTCCTTCTGACTCCTGTCCTTGGCATCGCCCTTGGGCTCCGCACGGCACAGTAAGTCCCTCCAGAAAAAGCTTCATGTTGGCGAGTGAAGGTGCAAAACCCCACAGGGTGCCGTGGTGTACTGGGTATTTTTGGCCACCAGTCCCATTGCCAGTCCTGTTAGGGACCCAACCTCCCCCTCCTGCCAGGGCAGGCTGAGCCGAGGACAGGACTCTGCTCACCCCGCAGAGATCCCTCGGCTCTCCTCATGACAGGATCAGATGGGGAAAGCTCTTAACATGGCTAAAGTGTAACGGGAATTGGGGAATTAAGAGGCAGGAATAATTCTTTGAAAAGGGCTTTGGAAATCAACAGAATAAATTCAGCCTGAACTAAACACTGAAACTGGTACCAACTGCATTAAAACTAGTCCAAAGCTAGAAAAAAACCCCACACATGCACAAATCTAGGATAAAAACTTACTTTAACTTTTGAGCAAGTTCCCTTTGTATTTGCACTTTGCACACATCAGCTTCTGAAACACCTCTAGCATGGATTAAGCAAGGTGACTGCCTGGGAAACACACCCCGACGGCACAACCTGCGCCTCTACGAGCAAAGCCGCTTCCAGAGGTGATGCCCGTCGGCGCAGAGCCGCTGCGCCCGAGAAATCACCCAACAGGTCTGGGTCACAGTTTTGCTGCAGCCGGGTCACGGCCAGCGTTCCTACCCACGCCTGCTCGGCGTCTGCTCGTGGAGGTCGCGATGCATCGTTTTCAGGGAGATTGTATTTTCCCCTCAGGTTAAATATTTCATAAAATCACAGAATAACTGACAGCTGAGGTTATGACAGATGGGTTTCAGGGAGATCTTTTTTCTCCCCTCAGGTCAGATATTTCATCGGCTCACAGAAGAGTCGGGCACGTTTGCAGCAACCCTGTCTGCAAACAAGTCGCCAGCCCC
>NW_009234601.1:0-216 GCF_000690835.1 Fulmarus glacialis | reverse complement strand
GGGACCCCCCGAGCTCCCCGGCTCCCAGCAAGCCCGCGCCACGAAGCAGACGTTAATCCCCCGGGAGGACAAAAGGGCAGGGCGGCTGGCGCAGCGTGACAGCGGCGACGCTGCCGGCTCCCCGGCGCTCCCGGGCGATGCAAGTGCAATGTGCAACGTAGCGCGGTGCTTTCCAGGACTGAGCTCCGCGGATTGGCCCAGAGCACCCCGCTCTCC
>NW_009234600.1:0-26817 GCF_000690835.1 Fulmarus glacialis | reverse complement strand
GCAGGTGAGGAAGCCTTTATTCTTAGGCACAGCGTCCTGGCTTCTGAAAGGCCACTAAGGGAGTAAATTCCTGAGTCTTACGACCTCCTTGTGGTAAAGCTCCTCTAAAAGTAAACTCCAGCAATACCAGTACCTGAGCCATTTAAACATTTCACAACTCTGCTTCAGGCCTCCACGACTAGTACAACATCTGAGCAAGTTAAAGTGCTGCTAAGGCTCCTGGTCCCGGGCAGGCCGGTGCCCGAGGCTGAGGGTCCATGTCAGAGCCCCAGCCCACGGCCCTGCCTTGACGCGCTTCCTGCCCGCTTGCAGAGAGCTTTCCTCTCAGCGGCTCAGGCAGGCACATACAGGACATGGAGAACACCACAGCCAGGAAATGCACATTCACTGGAAATAAAGAGGGAATACCAAGTAGATACCTAAGCGTGCCCTTATAGACTCCTCCTCCACACAGAGAATGGGTCTCCCATACTTCAATATCTGTTACTGTTGAGCTGGGGGACTATAATGTCTCCGTAACGGTTCCTCTACAAAAGGTAGTTTTCCTTGGTAAAACAACAAAGATAATGGAAGTTAAGGCTGAAACCATCCGAGACTTCCAGCAGTGGTGGAGGACTTTCTGCCCTTTGGAAGAATTAATCTGTCTTTTAGCATACCAATGCTTTCAAGTTGCATTTCTGCCACAAAATCTTCAGATTCACCCCAGTCCCTGAGCGTCTACAGGTGTGTCCATCCATCTGTCTCCCTCCTTCTATTTCAAGCATGAGATTTGTCACAAGCGTTTTGATGTCACGCACCCATTCTGGCCTTACGGAGTCATGGCGGAGCCTGAAAAATGACAGCTGCGAGATCAGGGTTAACTACAATTTCCTCTCCCTTCACCTGTTTTCCACTATCTGTTTGCACGGTGCTCAGGTTATTAATGGAGCTGACATCCCTGCACAACTGAGTGAGCAGTAGCAGCAGCCAGATAACAAGGGAGAAGCTGACAGCAGCGATCTAACCCCAGGGATAAGAGATAAGCAAACATGCTATGGCTATTAGTTTCAACTCTGGCCAATGGAGAACATCATCTCCTGTGGTTACTGAACAGGAAAGCCCAGTCCTCCTGAGAAGGTTAAATTAAATTCAGGATGAGAGAGAGATTATTCTTTGAGTTCAAAAATTAAAGTTTGTGATGAGAAATAAACACTTGACTTAAAAAAGTGTTGTTGATCTGATGGAAAGTGAAGATCTATTTTTATTCAGAGGAAAGTGTGGAACACTTCTACACTAGAAGGAAAGTACCTTGCATTCTCTGTAACTTCTAGGTGAAAAATGTTACTCTAAACATTGGCATTTTACAAACAGCTATCTCAGGGATGGTGTGGGAGTGGTAGCCTCAATGACCTGACCAAATTCCAAACTAAGTAGAGCAAACTTTTCAAATCCCCTACATCATTTCTGAGCTGTGCAGCATCTACTTCACTTCCTGCTTCCTATGGAGCTGTCCCTTCTCTTCACATGTCCATGCACACAGTGGGATAAAGATGAGTTACACCATGAAGATAAGCTCCTGCTGATGCATTTAATGCCCAAGGGAACTGTAGACATGTAGGAAAAGAGTTAAAATGTGACTCTGCCTCTCTGAACTCTAACCCATGTTTCAACTTTATCAGACGACTTGCTCATTGCTCCCCTGCAATGCAACTGCTACAATACAGGTAGGACCTTCAATTTTTGCATCCAAGTACTAGTCCAGACAGAGACTACCCTAATTTCAGAAAGTTCACTTCCACAAAGGAAAAGTGTGGTCAAGGTTCAATTGGCACTAAGCAGAAATATGCTTTCCAGTTTAGAAAGGACAAGGTTGTTTCAAGAAGACCTGAATAAAACTTTCTAGTAAAACCAGTGAATTTGGAAGTCAGCAGTCACCCCCATTGGTTTTTGAACAGGAATGGCATGCCTCAACGCAATTAGAGCCTTTGGAAATTTCTCCCTCTTTTCCTAGTTCTTCTGAAGCGAGTCTGGCAGCTTTCTGTTAGTGCTCTGAAGCAATCTTACACTTTGTGAAGTCCTCTGAGATCCTTGAAACAAAGATATAAAGTAATCTTAAAAGAACCAGTAAAAGGTGTCTTGGGATCTTCTGTTTTGAAACTCCATCCCCCTCTTTTACTAAGTGTTGTTCTGTCAACCTTGTGCTGGCCTTCATTCCAGAAAAAGCCCACTTGAGATATGGGATGTGTTGAGACTCAGGACTAGTTCCTCTGTTATATTTTTGAATTATTTTACATAGGATGGGTTCACACACCCCACAAGGCACAAAAGGCATTTTTTCTTTTTGCAGAGCACCCAGTGCCCACTCTCAAGATTGGATGATTTGTCATCTTTGTGCAAAATTAGCATGGCATTAAGCAAGATTAATTTCATCTCCTGAAGCTGTGGTGTCTGGCCTTTTTGTCTGAGTATGCCTCAGATCTTAATGAAAAGTTATTTTTCAGAACTGTATCTAGTGCACGCCCTGGACAGTCTATTTGATCAAATGCAGGAGACTCCGTACTCCCTGGATGTATTTCTGTGCCAGGGTTATATGTAAGCAAGAGTGGGCATGAGAAAAGAACAGGCAATGATGATTCTCTGGCTTCCCCACTACAAGAACATAGGGGGAGAAGGTGACATTTTCCAGACAAGCAAAAGGAGATGCTTTCTCACACAGTGCACAGTGAGGCAGTGGAACTCACTGTCATGGGAAGCTGCGGATGATAAAAATTATTGTGGGTTCAAAAAGTCATTATACAAACTCACAGCAGAAAAATATGAATAAATACAAAGACACCACTTCTGGCTCAGGGAGCAACTGCGTTGCAGATTTCAGGAATGTATCCCTTTATGCTTGTCCTGTTCATCTCTAAACATCTGTTACCGTTTGGACACTGTCTGAGCCAGACATTGGACCTCTGGTCTGAGCAGTATGGCTGTCATGTTCATAGTGAAATCACCCAAAAGTGAAGAGAGAGACACCACAGAGAACTGGGAAAGATGGCAGGGGCTCAGCTAATTGACTGGAGGGCTGGATACGGCCAGTAAGTTCCAGCTGAGAAGCGAATGGCTTCAGTGGGATAACCCATGGACACCTACCTCATTTAAAGTACCTATACTTTGTTAAATCGGGGCTTGTACAGATGGCTCTTGATTTCCTAAGGGCTATTGGCCTAAATTACACTGCGTTATCTAGGGAGGTTTGCTGTAGCTCTCTGAAGCAGCAGAACAAACTCTGTAGGCTAAACAAAGGTACCTAACACTGGCTGAGAGAGACACCTATAGCTAGGCACTGTCCTTATATTTTCCTGTGGTCCTCTTTCTTGCCTCAGTCTTCAGACTCAGACAGATGCGAAGAAAACAAACGTTGCGTATGTGACTTCCTTAGAGAGAAATAAAGCCAAGCAGCAGGCAAGTTCAGTAGGCAAAAAACGATTGCACAGTGATCTTGGGATTTGTGCTCCATGACCTAAAGAGGTTAATAATGTTACAGAAAAATCTTATTAGAGGAAAAACAAGCTTTTTTTGGCTTATTATCCAAGCTTTAAAAATAGTATTGCAAAGCAAAAAAATAACTTCCTACAATACAGGCTATTTTACAGGAAATTTGCAAACTTTCAGAAAACAGGCCTTTGTGTAAAAGTCTCTTTTTCAAGCCTCCAGTTAAACCCAAGCACAAAGGGCATTTCAGGAAGGGAAAAAAGTGATTAATAAAATAATGGCTCCTGCCCAGGAAAGGGAATAATTTTACATCTCAGTGATGATCTTCCACTGAATTATCTTTTGAAGAGCAGCAGCAATAAATTACCATTTTAAAGATGAGAGCCCTGATCACACAAGTCATGTCAATGGAGTTTCAGTTGCGGGTTCTCCCTTTTCCCTGTGGCCCGCTGTTATAAAACGCAAGTGTCAATACCATTTGGCTGACATACCCTGCTGCAATCCGCACCTTCATTGTAACGGAAACAAAAGGCTCTCCTCTCTCCCACCCCTTCTCATCTACCATCCTTCTCAGAGTCTGCGAGGTGGCCCAGAGCTCACCAGGTGCCTGGGCAGCCGACGATCTTTTTGTACAGCTTCTGTAACTTGCAGACCATGTACTTGAAGACTGTTGCCAGACACGCCCTTGGAGCTGCACTCATTTGAATAATTTCTTTGTTCTTCAAATAAGGGCAAAATTTGATGACCCTTACAAAAGAGAGAGGTTAAACGGGCAAGAAGAGGAACCTTTTGCTTTTTTTTTTTAATATCAGAAACCTCCTTTGAAAATGCAGGAGGTTAACAGGCATAGTTTAAGCAAATTCCAGATTATGGTCAAATGCAGAGCAATAAAGCAAGGCTTGCACAGAGCAGAGGAGGAACGACAGGGCAGAAAACAGAGCATCACAGCACAGAGCCGAATGCTTCTCTCCGACTCAGAGCTCCGTTGAAGCAGCATGAGCTCCATCCAGAGAGCTAGGCGAGAACTGCACGTGAAGACAAAGTCACCTAACCCTGTTAAAAGCTTTCTTTGCAAGATTGGCTTTCAGATGGTCTGGTTTAAATCCATGTTTCGATCACAGAAAGAGAGGAGTGGAGGGAGGATAGAAGGAAATTATTAGATGTTATCTCATTATATTGTTTTGTTACAGAGAGAAAGTCAAACCTTAACTCCAAAGTATACAAAGGCTAAAAGGGTGATTCTCAGAAATCAAGGCTGCAAGACAATTGTTCCCTGTCACATGGACTAGTTGATTCATTCCTTTTAATATGGTTTGGGCTCATCAAATTAGTAGTGTCGCCTCTGAGTAACTTAAACCAACAGAACAGATACAAAGAGAGAAACATTTCAGTGATTAGATGGAGCTGACAGGCTGCCTAAGGCAAAATTTAAGCATTGATTCTACCAGAAGGCCTTTTGTAAGTCCTTCGGAGGTCGATGGTCCCTTTGATTGCAAAGCATCAGGCTGACAGCAAGGTATACAAGTTTGGCCTCAACGAAGTGCACAAAAAAGGTGGGCATCAGTCAGAAAACAGGCAGCAGAAAACACGCAAAACAGTGAGTATCCGAATCCCTGAGAGGATTTGCAGTTAATTCTCTTTAAAGCCAGCCAAGTCACTCGCATTACAGTGTTGTCATCTAAGATACAACCACTATGAGGAAGAGAAGAGTAGTCTAAGATGAGATATTTTTCTAGGAAGGCTCTCCATGCTCACAGTCCAGACATCCAGATCCCTCACCGACCTTATTCTTATTCCAGGAAATGAGTAAAAATTTTGTTAACGACCCAAATATGCCTGAAGTTAAAGAAAAGGCTAATGACAAATTAAATGGACCACATGGAGAAGCCCAGTAAAGAAAACCCACCAGGTTTCTACAGTTCCTTTCTCTCCAGAGCATTTGAAGAATTCAAAAATGCAATGAGATTAAAAATATAGAGCAAAAGCAAAATATATGAATCACAGTCATTTCCATGCATCATACAGTTCTACCATAGAACTTCAGGCAGGAGCTCTACTCTGCATTGCTATAAAGGACAATGTGACAGCTACTGATGAGAACATAAAAGACCAAGACATTCTCTACCTAACTAATAACTTCCTTCCTTTGCTTAATTGATAATAAGAATACAATAGAATAGAATAGAATATAGAATATTTCAGTTGGAAGGGACGTGCAACAATCAGCTAGTCCAACTGCCTGACCACCACCAACAGGGCTGGCCACAAGTTAAAGCATATAATTAATCACTGACAGGCTTGGGCCACCGACCACCTCTCTAGAAAGCCTGCTCCAGTGTTTGACCATCCTCTCTGCAAAGAAATGTTTCCTAAGGTCAAGCCTGAACTTCCCCTTACGCAGCTTTGAACCATTCCCATGCATCCTGTCACGGGATACCAGGGAGAAGATCCCCCTTCCCACGTCCCCTCCTCAGGAAGCTGTAGAGAGCAATGAGGTTGCCCCTCAGCCTCCTTTTCTCCAAACTAGACAAGACCGAAGTCCTTAGCAGCTCCCCATAAGACATTGCTTCCAGCCCTCTCACCAGCCTTGTTGCCCTCCTCTGGACGCGTTCAAGGTCCTTCACATCCTTCCTAAATGGTGGGGCCCAGAACTGCACACAGTACTCAAAGTGAGGTCGTACCAATGCTGAATACAGCAGGATAGTCACCTCTTTTGACCAGCTGGCTATGCTGTGGTTGATGCACCCCAGGCCGCGGTTTGCCTTCTTGGCTGCCAGGGCACACTGCTGACTCATATTGAGCCTGCTGCCGACCAGCACCCCCAGACCCCTTTCTGCAGGGCTGCTCTCCAGCCACTCCTCTCCCCATTTATACTTGTGCCCAGCATTACTCTGTCCTAGGTGCAGAATGTGGCATTTGGACTTGTTAAATTTCATCCCATTAATCATTGCCCAATGCTCCAACCTACCTAGATCCCTCTGCAAGACCTCTTGTCCCTTCAGAGAGTCAACAGCACCTCTGAGTTTAGTATTGTCAGCAAACTCGCTAATGGTGCATTCAACTCCTGCATACAGATCATTGATAGAAATATTGAACAGAACTGGCCCTAGGATTGAGCCCTGAGGAACACCACTGGTGACCAGTCGCCAGCCCTGCCATTAGGCCAGTTCTTTTACAACCCTTTGAGCCCTGCCATTAGGCCAGTTCTTCACCCAGCGCACCATGTATCTGCTCACTTCACAGTTGGACAACTTGTCCAGAAGGATGCTATGAGGGACAGTATCAAAAGCCTTACTAAAATCCAGAAAAACGACATCCACTGTCTTCCCTTCATCCACTTGGCAGGTGACCTTATCATAGAAGGATATCAGATTAATAATGAAGCAGATGCCATCTTTTGTTCTTGAAACAGAAACAAGCAGAAGATGCTCACACAGGACTGAAATTTATTTCCAGGCATAATATCCTACCCTAATAAAAAAATTCCGCGGATGTGTTAGTAACCACAGAGAACTAAAACAGTTGTTTTATGTGTTATTGGGCTCAGCCCAGCAATAATTGGCTAAAATACTACAGTTTGCCTATACAGAAGATCAAAGCAGAGAGTCCTTTCTGGCCTTCATCTGAAAGAAGGTACTTTCGGCATCCCACTGTGCCCTGTCATAATACTAGTTTCTATTTTGATAGTGGTCCAAAATGAAGAGTAAATCTGAGAAGACCCCCAGGACAATGCAACTTGCTCTTCAATTCAAGAACAAACTAAACTCCTTCCTAAATTGTGAAATCCACTCCACTTGCACTATCCTCACAGATGTGGGTGACGCTTATGGACAAAGAAATGTCACTTTTACAGATCTATATAATAAAGTAACACCTTTTTTTTTTTTTTTTAAACAACCAAACAATCCTCGCTCCAAAATTCCTGTTGTCTGTCCTGCTTTATTAAAGTATAAGTATTAAAAAAATGACAGCATAACATGCTGGGCTCATGAGATTTAATTGGAACAGAGTAAAAGATTTTGAAGGTTCTGTTTTATTACAAATCTTAGATTTCCCCAGTGAATTATCTGACCATACATGTAATGAATCTGTTTCTTGAATTAAAAATATGCCCATCCAAATGTCCCAGGACAAATCCGATATCCATCATTAGCAATAAGTAGTATTTAATAAACACACACAAACTCCATGTCTAGAAATCTACCAAAATGTCTCTCTAGACTCTTTCCTTCTAGCCAAGTAGCCATTTCTGTGAATCTAGGCTTAAACTTACAATTGTAAGTTCTTCTACTGCATAATTGTTGCTGCAATTTCTAAGTCATTATGTAACACTTGTGTCTTACAAGCTTGACCTTGTTCCTACATCAGTAAACTACAAAATTGTTGTTCAGGTCAGTGAATTTAAACCATTTGCTATTCGCAGTACTATGGCTTGTACTATTATTATTATTATTGTACTGTCTGAATTTAGTTTGTCATGCATTGTTTGGCCCAGACTCACCCCATTAACTTCAGAAACTTAAATGAGATGCCTAAACTGGGAACAAAGTGCATAAGCTTCCTAAATGTGTCTACAGAGGGAAACAGGCATCTCTACCTACAAAAGATCTACCTATCTTCTGAACAAAACTCTCCCTAAATTGGGAAAGAGAGAGTTTTTTAGGGAATTTATTAGTTTGCAGCAATGCTTGTATTGTTTCTCTGCTGAAAGGCAGGTAGCAAATTTTGAACAAAATGGTTAGGCAGATTGTTTGCTGGAAAAGTCAACATCAGACTTGCATATGCCTGTAAAGGTATATAGAAATATCTCTACTAAGGAAATAACTAGAAAATCTTGCTGCTCTTATTTTGCATCAAATTTGTCAAATACCTAAATTACAGATCATTATATTTCTAAGGGTATTTCTAGTAAAAAAACAAGCATAACAGCCAGTAAGAAGTAATAACTGCAGTCCATTTACTGTCAGGTTAGCAGAAAATAAATGGCATCTTACTATTGTTCTCTTGCTATAGAGTTTATTGCTGCATTTATGCAGCTCTATTTCATTTGCACATCTGTGAAGAGCACTGCTGTATAGAATGTAAATGGGCTGTATATGGAATTTAAAACTTTCCAATGATAAAACGTCTCAACTGCCTTTTTATCAGAATTACCAAAAAACTTTGAAGTCCGTATTTGTTTTTAAATCAAAACACTGCTATTTTTATTCAAGCACCACGAGCAGGAACAGTTCAGCTTGTACTTGCATGTCAGTTTATTCAAAGAGGGTATTTACTAATACACCGATATCCTATTGCCTCAACAAATAAGGAGACAGTCCTACACACTGCCCTCCATTCTTCTTTGTTTATGCCTCTTCCAACTGCTGCTCTGGGGGCAGAGCTCTGCCTTTGGACAAGCTCCCTTTCCACATATCACATGCTGTAAACATGGGAATAGAGTGAAAAGAGAGCTTTGAATACCTCCTCCTGTCTTCACCTTTACCTCCTGCATTTGATTGTCACTCCATCTGAAAGTAATCAGGATCAGTAATGCCATCCTTGATCATAACACTTCATAACTAGCATTGTTCTATCGGGAGATGGGTGTTCAGCTGGGATGGTCACTGCACCCTGGAAGGTGGCTTTCAAGGTAGGCCTCCCACTATGACGTTGGAGAAGGTATGAGACCTGGACTATTCTCATATCCCCTTCTAGGCTGGATCCTCCATCTTCACAGCAAACATCCTCAGCTGTCCCAGATATTTTAGACACCGTTTTCTGTTTGTAGGTTGGTGCGACCCTGACATCCCAATCAAGATGAAAACCTTGTCAAGAAAAGCCACTGTACAGGCAAATCTGAAATGACCTCACAGTCTACATCAGCAAGAGCCAGATGGGGAAAGATGGAGGCAAGGGAGGAAGAACAAGGTAACAAAAACAACTTCAGCAGAGAAGCAGGAGCTCAGACAGCTCAGCTTCTAGCAAAACAAATGTGGCACATGTCCCTTCACAAACAAAACGATGGGTAAGTAACTGGAACTGCAAGTACAGTCCATGACATTCTGTTCTCACTCAAGTCAAATCTTCACCGTAACAGGATTTTACCTATTCAACATTTATGCTTGTTACCTTCTCATAAGCTTTTCTTTTCGTTTCAGGGTCCATCCAGTCATTTTCCTTTTCCAACATGTCCATAAAAGCCCAGCGAATTCCTTCAGTCAACTCCTCCATCTGCAAAACATTTAGCAAACCCCTCCCCAGTAAAATATGTCATGGCAGAATCACTATAAGAACAGGTTTGGTGCATGCAGGAGTGATGGATTTGGTTAGACCATGAATGATTCCAGATCAGACAATATCTGCTGTTCTTTCTTGAAGGCTAATTTCTTCTTTCTCCCGTCCTCAGACACTTCTTCTGAAAATAAGTTTCGTTTCTTTTTTTTTTCCTTCAGGTGTACCACACAACCTGTTCATTGCTGATCCTTTCGTGTCACAATTGTGAGAATGTCTGTCTTGAACTCATAAAAAATACTGGGAGATTTGCAGTGATTTGGGGCGATTTCTGACACTTTGGTTCTAGATCACTAGCCCATGCAGAAGAAGGAGCCAGCTGCAAAGCATTTGCACAATTAAAGCCTTTTCTGCAGAGAGAACATCAGTAGCCTTGTTTGGTTTATGTCAGACTGAGACACGTCTTATTAATACTGCCAAAGGACTGAATTTGGGCTGACAGTATCATGATCCAAATACAAAGCAGTATCCAAATATTTAGCCTGTATTTAGCTGTATTTGTGAAGTATTCCTACCCTTTACTCACTGCAGGGATAGAGGCCATGGCTCACAACACTGAGCAGCCTTAACTGCTTCTGTGCTCTTGAACCACCAGTGACAGCTTGCATCTGTGCAAAGCTAGGAAAACCCACAACCATTTTAGCTTGGCTGCTTCTTCAGACACCTGTACAAAGCCACAAGCATATCACAAGCAAGTAAAAAATTAATAATAGGAGTGTTTAGTGAGTATGCATACTAAGAAAACCCTGAAATGACAGAAAACAAGAAATCTAATGGCCAAGAGATGCATTATATCAGTCTAAAGAGCAGAAGTGTCCTCATGCCTATGCATCCATCTGGCAGCACAGACCAGAAAGGTGTATGCAATCAGCTGGTTTTATTTATATCAACAGATGAACCTCATGACAGATAGCCACTAAAAATACTGTGAGAGTGAGGCAGTTCAGGGGATCCAGCCATTGCTTGAGTCCTTTAGCACAGACTAAACCAGAGTTGAGATAGCACAAGATATGACAGATAATCATTACATGAAGACTTATTGGATCTTTGTGTTATCCATTATGTTACATTTAAAAATAATGAAAATGTCAAGTACCAGAAATTTATATAATTTTATTCTATAGATCTAGTAGCTCTGAAATGTCATTAAAAGTGGGGACTAAACCCTGAAAAGTAATGTTACCTTTAGCTAAATTGTCATTTATGTATCAGATGTATATTTTAATCTGGAACTGTTCTTTATTTGTGGTAGAGCCAGACAAAACATAGCAAAGATCCTTTGATTATTCATTTCTTCCTACCCTTTTCAAAAAACATTTTCTTATTTTTAGCGACAATATGGGACAACTGGAACAGGTATAGCATTAAGTATGACTAAACAGTCAACATTCACAGTAAACTGCATCCCAGGGAATAGGGTAACTTAAAGGTATTGATGACAGAGCACTGACTCAATTAACCTAGTGCACTAATGAGGTGAACTCCCTGTATTTGGAGGTTACAAGTTCAAACTCAAGCTCTGCAGCTGGGCCCTCGTGTATACTTAGGCTTTATGCACCAGCTGTAGCTGCAGGGGCAGGGGGAGAAACATTTTCCTGCTATCAAAGTTATTACTTAAACTGTTCAGGCATAGCTGTAAGAAACATTGCAGGCACTCTGGGTTAGAAACAGTGCTATATTTAGACACAAATAATGTCTTTCTTGATAAAAGGAGAGAAGTATCTAAGGTATGAAACACCAGTGACAAAACATGGGGGAAAATGAATCCATATTACCCATATAATTCAGGATTTGCTTATCATAGACAGATATATTCCATGAACCAGGAAAAAAAAAAAAAAATCTATACAAATAAGAGTGCTTTTCTCAAGTGCTTTCTTACTGCTTAAGGAAGAGAAACAGAACTGAAAACCAGTGAAATGAAAATGATAACACCACAAATTATTAACTCGAAAAGCACACTTCTAAATGGATTGCAACAAATTTCACCTGCATCTAATTTTAATCTCCATGGGCAGTTCACTATAAGTCTGAATCTTGTGATCTACACTATAAATTTTATATGCATTTCTTACTATGGATGCTACTGTGAATTCAGATCACTTTTCAAAGATTTGGTCTCAAAGGAATTTGCATGATAAGAAGTATTTTAATTAGGTCACATTTCAACAGAAAACAATTCTCTTCTCTATCAGCTTCTCATAATTTTCCCTCACGTATACAAACACGAAAAAATGTTCGTCCCCTCCATAAAGTGTGCATTTCTTATAGTCCTTCTCTTCCTGCTTATCCTGCGCAGAGGTCATACTGTTTAATATCCTAAAAATATTTTTGCCACTAAACTGCCAAATAGCACGTTACAAACTTGATCAAGAATCAGGGAACTGAAAAGGTGGATCTCAGAGAGGAAACTCCAGCTGAAGGCAAGTACCAAAAGCAATGCAGGACCTGAGAGAGAAACACACTTCAAAGATTTGGACAAGCCAAATCAGAGCATTGGTCTGTCTAAAGGAGTCCTTCCTTAAGAAAACAGTCAAACTAGATAAAGTCAAACAAACCTAGGATACTGAGCCAGGTCAGCGCAGGACTATCACAGAGCTGTTGCTCCCAGCGCAGAATGCTATTTGACATGTTTCCTAAACGGTTGTGCCTCTCCTGCACCGAGCACTAAGTTCAATGACTATATTAGTTAATAACCCGATTACTGTTGGAAAAATCAATGGCTGGAAAAGCAGATATTGGAAAACCCTATGAGAAAAATATGAACTGAAAATAAGTCATAAATTATTGTGAAGGGTAATTAATCATTTGAATATGTTATTATGGGAAGTGATAACATAGCTATGTTTGAAGTTTTAAAATAAGGACGAACATCCAGATAAAAGCTATTCTCTGGACTCAGCGGCATGGAAGAATACTTTCCTTCATTGTTAAGCAAAAAAAAAAAAAAAAGAAAATCCAAATCACAAATATAATCTCTCAGTATATGGCTCTAAGCTTCCCTGAATTTGGGCCAGACATCAGTTCCACTTTTCTTGCTTAGACCACAGGTGTAGCACAGTCAGCTTTAAAAAGGTAGCCCTGAAGCAGAGGAATCTTGACTAGTCTTTAACTAGTCAGTAAAAACTTTACTATAATGAGTTACACTAGTTATATGAAACAATTTCTCATTTATATCCCCCCACTGTTCCTGCACAGCTTGGCTGTCATTATTTATGCAAATTAATGCTGCTCAGCCTGCTTTTGATCTGGCTACTTATTTGTCTGAAGGGCTGCATATGGAAAGAATGGATAGTGCCCAGATGGACAGAAAGGTGGCATTTCTTCGACTTTGTTCTGGTTTACCCTTGTCTTTTTTTTTTTTTTAATTCAATTAAAGCATTTTTAAGAATCTTGACTCTTTTTAAACTTCAGTCTAACATCAGAGAGAATTTGTGAGGAGGAAGCCACTAATTAAAAGTTTCTAGACAGAGATCTCAAAGGACTCACCATCTCCTTCTTGTCTTCTTGAAAATGAGCATTCACAAACATCTTGCCCACAACATAAGGGAGCGCACTTTCCACGAGGTCCACACATTTGTCCCACTGGGGCAGCAAAGTCGTGGTTCCATGGATCACCTGTTGGCAGGTGCATGTAGTAGGTCATAACATCATACTGTTTAAGAAGAACAAATCTGCATCCATGTACAGTATAGTCTAAAGCATAATTGTCAAAGCTACAAAAAGGAAACAATAACAATACTTTACAGTTATTTCTATTTTCATCAAGTGTTATGACAATTTTTTTGAACCCCACAAAATAGCTTTAAGATTTTAAACTTAGAAACAGTACAATGGCAACGACTTAGAGAGGCTAGGCTTTGAGGGTTAGTTATGGGAAGACATTCCCAAGTGCCAACTGTAGGCTAATCTTGGTAGTCTTCCTGTGTTAAGTGGAGAGACACTTTCCTCTAGAAAATCCCTGCTCTGAGATACCTCCTGAAAAAGTTTCTCTAGGTGAGAAGCCTAGGGAGATCATCTACGTGAAAATGAGGTCAGTCCTTATGAAACACCTCCTACAGAGCCCTCCACTGCCATGGACTTATCTGTGCTAACTAATGCTGTCTAACATTGGTAGGTAAGTGTCCACACCTTTTTGCGATTTACCTGTCTAGCTACTCTTACCACAGCCTGTATAAAATAAAGAGTTGCTTTCAGTCCCTTTCCCAAACAGAGTATTTTCAGGAGAAAACAGGTTTGAATCATCAAGAACACTGAATACATGTTTGTCCCCCCAAAAATCTTCCTCCATGTTGTGGTAGAAATATGTTGGTAGAACAGCTTGCCTATTTTACTGAAGGAATGGTGGTTAAACACACACTTCCAGGCTCTGATGATGTCCCTGCACCACCATCCATGAGTTTCAAAAGAGAAATAATCAAGAATGAGAACCAAAGAACAAGGCAAAATAGAGCTCAAGCACATTGCTGCCTTGGTTTTGTTTCTCACGGGAAGAATGTTGTTACCATGGATGCTTACCCAGTTAACATTACATTTTCTTGTCAAGGTAGTAGTTCATTTTTAAAAAAAGTACACACAGCAAAATATGGGATGGGTCCATGTAAGCAATAGCAGTGCTGATTTAAGAAACTTTTGTTGTTTTCAAGGTTCAAAGAGTTCCCTTTCCACTTAAGGAACTTCTTAAACTTTTCCACAGAGAACAAGCAAAATCCCAGTCCAGTAGTTAACACCTGTCAGTTGTGTAAAAGCTGAGTACAGTCAACACCAGACCAGGTCAGGCGGGAGAGGATTTTGGCCTCTCACAGATTATACAAGCCTCTTAAGCATGGATCTAGCAGTTTCTGAGCCTCTTCTTTTTCCCAGTCTTCTCTTCCTTTGAGCCCAAGATTAAATTTCTAGCAAAACTGAAGGGTTTGGATTTGTTGCTTTCCAATAAGAAAAGATTTAACTGGAAAATTCAGGAGTAGCTTAACCCTCAGCTATTGAAGGTCAGATATTTTGGTAGTTCAGAGATTGATTTTCTCCATCATATTGTCTGTAATTAAACTTAATCAATGACTCACACTTAAATACACCTCTGAATTGCATTTTCCAATGCTTTTTATTAATACTGTATGTTCACTAATAGATTTTCAATGACACAGAGAACACTGCTTCTATAACAAAACCGCATTAGGCAAACCAATACATAATAAGGTAATAGTTTCCTAAACAGAGCCAAATTTGAAAATAAACTCCTTTTCCAAATTCTTCAACCCATATATATAACACAGCACCCAAAAAAAGAAAAAAAAAAAGAGCAGAAAAAAAGAGAGAAGAAAATTTCTCTCCAGGGCTCAAGCAAAACCACAATGGAGCTTTTTCCTGATGCAGAGGAAGAAAAGGAGTCATGGCATTAGTCATCAGAGCTTGAAATTCCTTCTGAATTTCAAGCCACAGAAAGAGTCAGGAGACAGAGCTGGCTTTTAGACTGTGACATATTATTATTACAACATAATAATTATCATTATTTTGAGGGAGGCTTGACTGTAAGGACTGCAGAAAGGCAGCGCAGGCTGTGAGACCAATAAAAATAGAGATGAGAGGAATAGGTTGTAACTCACAGCTAGTTTATTGATATTTATGTTACAACAGCCAACTAGAACTCCCTCAAAATGGTCCTCCTAATATTAATGTACCACTCTCAAACACAGTACTCCAGGTAGTAACAGTGACTATAAATAGCAGGTTTCAAGCCCTCCTAGTCCATTCAGAGCTCTACAACACAATTAACTGATGCCTTCCCCAGGTGCCACTGCATATTTACTAGGACTCAAAGTGCCACTGCAGAGGAGCTGCTGATAGTTGCTGATGTGGTAATCAAAGCTCTTTGTCTAGAGTCAGCAGGTTTGTCCTATTTCTCAAACTGAAGTTTTTTAAGTTTCATCATGTCTTTTCCCCCTCTTTTTGCAAAGAGTTTAAGTGTCTTGATGCCAAGATTTCTACATGTAAGATGTAAAAGCCACCAACAGAAAATGAGAAGCTGCTGAAAAAAATACTATGCTTACGATGGGTGAGGCTGAATGAATGAATAAAAAAAATCCTTTGCTTTAAGGGTCACTGATTCATCTCATGGTCATGTCTTTTCAGTAGTCATTCAATGTTTTCTTCATTTACCTGACACCTGGCAAGAGGTTGGTGGGTCCTTCAAAAGATCCTGTGTGCCTTCAGTCTTCCAGCCTCTGACTGGATAAATCTGTTCAACAAAGTCTTTGCCTTGGACTCCATTTCTCATGTCCTTTCTGCTGACTTGTGAAGTCTGTTCCCCTGAGATATTTACTGCACTTAACTTTAGCTGTTAACTATTAGCCATTGCTGTTTACTGCACTTAACAAACTCTCCATCTCCAGGTCTCCAGGGGCAGATAAGGGGAGTGAGCTGCTGACTCACTGCCCTTACTGTGCTGTTCTTAAGTTTTCAGAACCACTTACATGAAACCCTTGATGACGTTGTTAATAAGCACTGAATCAACTTGAATTAGATTCCTCCCTAAACTACTGGAGAAAGTACCCAGAGAAGTGAGAGCAGCTAGTTGCCATATCAAAACGCACAGTATCCAAAGCTTAAAGTTTTCTTCTGGGAATTTTTCTGGCCATAATAGAACTCAATATAACTCAGTATTATGCTGCAGACTGGCTGATGGCCAGCATCAATCTATTTTACCTGGCTAGCAAGGAATGTCCCAGCAGGGGACACACTTACAAACTTGTCGCTGTTGTTCTGACAGCCAGTTTCTCACATTTTTGCATGAAGAAAATGGCATCTTTAACAAGACTGATTTGAACATGATTTCAGAATTATAAGAGACTGCCTTTCCTGTGTAGTTTCCATCAAGCTATTGGAGTTTATTTTTAGCTATGTGATCAACTCAGAACTATTCCAGTACTACTCAAGGAAAGACATTATGGGTGCTTCAATTAGCCACCTGCATGCCTCACCAGGGAGGACAGAGCACCCACACCTCCTGTACCACATCACTGGCAGCATCATGCCAGCCTCCTGTTGTCATGATGTCACCAAGCAGCTAATTTTCATAATGACAAAAAAAGTTCACCATCTAAACTGAAGTGGCTTGGAAACAACAAGACAAAGCACCTTGCAGTTTCAGTTTCATCCTTGGTTTGCTTAAAGAGCCCTCATGCTGCCCAAAGGATTATCAGGGTGGCTTTCTATTCAGGGTTCACTTAATCAAATACATGTGTTTTACATAAATGCCTATATTATTTAATAGATAATTAGCTCTGCTCTCACAGCTTGGGGCAGTGACTAATGTCTTCTGGGGCTTTTGTAACCCCAAGCTGGAAGGCACCTGATCGGCTTCCCTGTGGAAATGGCTGGTGTATGGATGTGCTAGAGCTCATGTAAAGCTGGAACTAGAGCATGAGAGAGGTCTGAGCAAGCTTAGAAAAGCTGAAATCTTAGACTTTTGTTTTACCAGAACTATATTCATGCACGCGTAAGCAGTAGTTTTTTTCAAAAGCTTAGATTTTGGCCAAACAGGTTTGGCCTGCAGGAATAGCACAGGTCACATAACTCAAAATAGCCCTAGCACATAACTCAAAAACTTTCCAGCTTTCAAGTTTCTGCATAAGACAACTAAGGTTTTTAAAGGGGAGGTCTCAAAAACTCCTTAACATAATCTAAAAGACATTTTTCCTTAGTGTCATATACAAGAATATGTATGTCTTAACTGTTTTAGACGGAGTCTTCAACAAAAAAAGTTTATTCAAGAAATTTATCCAGCATGGAAAACATTTCATGTTTTGCAAAGGTATAAGCAACCATAAGGGAAACCGATAGTGTCAACACTAGTACCATTGTAAGTGCTATAAAACCTCTAACTTACCCGAGAAAATTCCAGCCACCGATACTGAAAACGTCTACTGAGGTTAAGTAACCTTGAATATACCATCCTCCACACCAGGTAGTTGGCAAGAGTCCTGTTAAATGAAATGTATTTTTATCAGACATCTAAACACATATGATGTACCACAAAGCACTCACAGAAATATCTCTACAAATATTTCAATTGAATGGTGGAAATTTTACCTTGAAAATTAATGAGTGATGACAAAATTGATAAATCCCTATTACACATGAGAATCTGTATGATTGCAGCCAGTTAATATGTAATTGCACCGTGATAACCATCTTCTAGGGGATATTTATGATGAGTCCATCTCCTTGTACATAATTTTTAGGTAATGTGTTTTTCAAAAGGCAGATTTCCTTTTCCATAGAAGTGACAAGAACTGTGTCATAATAATAGTTGCATAAAAGTTCTATCCAGAGATAAGAAAATAACTTATTTTACATTTGTAAACCAAAGTGAATGCTATCTCTCCTCATTAGTAGGGCACATAAATGGTAACTATGAAACAGAATAGATAACAGCCTATCCCATATATACTATCATTATCTCATATTTGTATCTTTCATTAGAAGTTATCAATATGCGTTTAAAACTTCTTACTACCCACAGAGTTACTGAAGTATTACCACTCTTATTTTGCAGATGGATAATTGAAATACCAAAAAAGAGGAGTCTCAGTAACAAGAATCTCATAAGAACTGAGACTGAGAGATCCAGAAAGAGCTTGTTTAAAATTCCCAGGAGACCTGACATCCATGCCCCTTTTCTAAAACTTCAAGCACTTGACTGGAGGATTTATCTAGTCTAAACTGAGCTTTCTCCGTGCTCAGCAGTGGTTGCATGAGGTAAAGGTGCATTGTGAAATATGCAATTCAACTTCAAACAGTCTCAAAACAAGTCCAATAATGGCCTAACACATACTATTCTCATCTTGTCTTATACATGACATTTTTCAAGGATAGTCGTTTCTCTAAAGCTGTGTATATCCAAATGTTGTTTGCTCTACACGGGGATATACATAACATTTTGGGCAGGCCATAGACTTCTCCATATGGAGGAAAATTGCTCCTTTGCAACCAAAGAAGCTGTTACGGACCACCTGAACGACTCCCTCATCTCTAAAAATCCCATTTCTGCAATCTCCCATTGCCATAGGTGTGGAGCGGCGTAGCTGTTCCTACAGTGTCACTCCATTAACTTCATTCACGGACGCATCCCCTACTGTCCCATCCTCTGAATCATAACAGGTTATAAACACACTTTGTGGGCATATTGTCTTCACAGCAGCATTCGCCTGAGCCGTAACTTGAGTTTTGCCTCTAACCAAGCTCCAGTCCACCCACACAAAGCCTTCAGCTCAAGATATGTTGTTGCTGGAAGCTTAAACTCTTGGTCACTCAGCAGGGGAGGTGATAAAGAAGTGAGAATGGAGAGGTTAAAGGCAAGCTATAGCTACGTATTGTCTATTAGTGACTGAGCACATGATAACACTGTAACTCCAGCAGTGTGCACACATCCAAATGGGACATTACACCAAGAGCAGATGGGTGGCTGTGCATTCTCCGTGGGCTGGCCAAGATGTGCACTGGGGACCAGTCTGGTCAGGCACAGCAGTCAGTGGCCAGGGAAGGCGGGCACTCTGCAGTGCCACTGGATTTGGCTGTCCCTGCAGGCTGCTCCAGCTGAACTGAAGCTAGCAGAAGTGTGCATGCTCAAGCGAACCTGCACAGCAGCTGTACATCTGTGCCAGCGTGGGCAAAGCCAGTTTTACTCATCAGTTAAGTCTGCATATGCTTATAGGTCAGACATATGGTCAACTAATTTCACACAGGAAAACCTGAGGCTGCAATCTCAAGCCAACTGTCACCTCAAAGGCCTGATACTCACTAGCCTTTGTAGCCAGTGGCAACTTCTACAGGGGAGTAGAGTATTGCTGTGATTTCTAAGTCCTCCCTTATATACTCCTCCTCATCTCTCACACTGGGCATATTCTCTGTTTTTGTATACAGATATATCACATAGTACACATAAATCCCCACAACAATCGTAAAACATGTCTGAAAATGTTTTTTAGCATGAATAATATACATTTATAATATAGTACATGTTACAAAAACCAGAACAGTTAGCTCTGCTTAGATGATCAAACCATTTTGAGATAATGCTTAGGGTCATTAAAAATTCATTCCAACCTGTGAAATACCAGAAAGCGTAGATTTTCCCCTTAACACATTTCTGACAATGTGGAATTTCAGCACTCAATGGCAACTGAAGCACCCTAAAAGTGCTCAGCTTTCATTGGTTTTGTAAATGACTTGAAGTCCACAAGCCTCACAACTATCTGCCTCAGGTATTTCAGCAGAGCTGAATAGCATCCATGCTCCTGCAGTAACTACTCTGTGGATCTAAAAGAGTATTTATGCAAGTCCTACAGATTAAAAGGCTTAAAGATTTAATTTCAATCAAAAGTCTTCGGTAAAAAACCTCAGCTAAATGGACCGCTATCATAAACCAACTATGTGTTACAATTCAGTACTTAATTGCCACAAAAAAAATCAATTCTCCCTTCTGTGTGCTTCTTGTTCTCATCCGGCAGTGTTTGTCCTTACATTTGAGTTGGGAAACCTCTATCAAATTGGTAGTGAATGAAAGATCGAAATTCGTAAAGGATGAGTCTCAAAAAGGTGACTTATTCAAAGACACTAATATCAATGGGAATTCAAAAACTTTTGTATCAGGCACAAGTAATGAAGGCAGCTGCCAGTTTCAGGAAATATCCCACAATTAATTGAGGCTTGTTTTAATTTGGGAAGGAAAAGAAGGCTGACACGTCCTAAAACCAAGCTGTCTGATGACACTGTAATAATTCCTGATTGTAATCACACTAGAATCCACTGATGCATGCGATGCATAAAGCAACAGGAAGGTTTTGCTTCAAAGTCCAGAGGTACATTTATTTGCTGGGGGGGGCCAACGAGG
This sequence comes from Fulmarus glacialis, assembly GCF_000690835.1. Classification (NCBI taxonomy): domain Eukaryota; kingdom Metazoa; phylum Chordata; class Aves; order Procellariiformes; family Procellariidae; genus Fulmarus; species Fulmarus glacialis. Next base: position 6,194 of record NW_009234600.1, on the reverse strand, counting down.
GGGAAAGGTTGAGGGGTTTTGTTGTTGTTGTTTATTTGAGGGGTGGTGTTCTTTATTTTGTTTTTCAAAACAAAACAGAATCATATTTTATCTGAATTTGTTTACCTATTTTGGAGATGACCTTTTTGGCTAACTGTACAAACTTAAAATCCATTGGTCATCTTCATTTGGTTTAAAAACTGACACTTTTTGGTTATGAAATGCCTCCAGTGCATATCTTGGGGTGACTTTCATCCCAGTTTCACAAATAAGTTCATTGAGGCTCAGAGAAGTTATCCTCTTCACACGGAGCAAAATCCAACACACAAATAAAACATACAAATCATCTCTGCTCTTTTGATGTGACCAGAGCAATTGTTGTTGTAACCTTTCAGAAGAGTACAGTACAGTCCCCTATTTTAACTTCAAAATGACTGTTACAGAAAGAAGAGTAGGCTCACTCTTAACCAATATGACCATTATTGTCATACACCCTCCCAAAGGAAGTGGTAGAGAGCTTGTTTGCTGGGATAGTTAAAATTATACCAGTGCTTATGAATATCTACTAAGGAACCCTCTACCCTATCTGGGAATAAAGTAGGTTGCTCATGTAAAATTCTGTGAGTTTGTAATATTGTAATCAACAGACATGGTGGCAGTTAAAGAGGATAGATTTAATATGAGATAGATGGACAAATTAATCGACGTTTTAAGAAAAAGATTCCTTTCACAAATTTTGAGATCTGTTTGAAAATTTTATTCAGAATTGAGTCATGAATCAAATTATAAGTACTGAAAAACTTCTGCCTCTATTGCTAGAGGCACTAGTTCAAGTCAAATTATTGTAACTTCTCTCTAATTTTTCAGAGGCAGGCTAAGACCAGAAAGGAGATCTAGTGCCTCCATCCCTCTCTAAAGAAAATTCCTCTTATGTTGCAGGAATTACAAAGTACCTCTCTATTAATTGTCCCATACTGCAAAGATGGGGTAAGGTAAGGCAAAGGAAACCAGTTATTCATTCTGACATCCATGAGAACGATAAAGCTGCTTCCTTCAACAGCTGCAAACGTCTCCAAGGACACAATTTACTGTATCCTATTTATGGCTTACACATAAAGCACCAGCACACAGGTAATAGGGAAGGGATATAAAGGGCTCCTAACTGGTACCAGCATGGTCCCATCTGCCCCCTCACATGGCACAGCTGTATTGGAGCTCTGCCATTATCTCATTTACACCACAGCTACATCTATGTTTTCAACATACACCTCTTCTTCCTGTAAGAGATACAAACTCCATTAAAAATTAGTCGCTACACTAAAAAAACCTGAAGGAATCCCTGAAGACTTTTTACAAAGAAGGTGTGACTTACTTCAGCGCTGAACACGTGACATGGCTTAGGCTAGCTAGCCCAGGGCTAATGGAAACTCCTGCAGGCTAGTTTCTCAGCTTCTTGGGCAGCTTGCTACAGAAAGCCATGCTCCTGGCCTGGCCTCACAGCAGTTCCCTAGCTTGGGAATTTCAGACAGACCTCCAAACCACACCGCTGCATGTATTTCAAGCTTCACACAGTAGCTTGATTATATGCAGCAGGGTTGTCAAGTAAATAGCAGCCTTATTTACTAAATTCACTCTACACCCTGCCAATGCACTATTTTCTAGTAACATTGCCATGTGAATGATTTTCAGCAGGTTCTCCAAGGGAGCAGTTTTTAATATGATGATTGTGAGTCCATATGACTTGTCACCTCCATCACCGAGAACTGCTTCTACAGCCAGACTTAATTTTCACTCCGTTATTCCCTCCACCAGAAACAAACTTCACAGAGTACTTTGCCAGATCACTGGGGCACGAACCATCTTTTTGTGCCATTTTGAATAGTACCCGTCCCAGCAGGGTGCTCATCTGGGAAGGGGACACACAAGGCATTGGAATAAAAGTATAATTTAGGGATAGAAGGTTTGTAACTGAAAAGAATATTAACTTAGTGAAAGTACCTGCTTCTCCTAATGACACTGCATCTCCCGAAATGATGAGAAGTTAATTCACGTTCTAATCACTGAAGCAAATAAATTTTGGAATACTTTACTAGGAATTTGATTGGTTTAGATATTTACTGTAACAAACCAAATTAATGTTGTTTGCATTAATATAACCTTTAAAATATTATATGGAGAATGACAAATGAGATTACCTAGAAGAAAATATCTTTGTTAAGCTTTCAGAGTTCACCCTACAGGGAAATGTTAAGACCTCATTGTTAGGAGTTTGCATTAAGATGATTTCCTAATTTTCTCAGGCCAGATAACAAGGTTACTTCTGGAGCAGACTATGACATTTTAAGTAATGAACATTATCATCTAATAGATAAACATGATCTTTGTTATCATGCAGTGACTGTTTGGATGGATTTTACGTACAAGAATTTGAAGTCTGCTTGGGTTGAATTTAGCACTATTTGCTATTTCTAACATTTTATGATGCAAATTTCTTAGGGTAAGACTGAGCAGAAAGTGCCTAAACCATTATCAGCTATAAAATACGCAGCGTGAATATACTGGAAATTCGACACTGCTTTTGCCCACCCCCCCCAACTTGTGGGGCTCAGGAAGCTGGTCTCGAGCTCTGCTGAAGACGGGAGTCGCCATTCTTTCTGGTCCTTACTCCAGTTTCCCTCTGCCATAACACACAGGCTGGCTTAACTCCTCTGGAATACTCGGATTTTCCCTGAATAAGACTCTAAAGGAAGAAGTCTCCAGGTATTTACTCTGTAGTTAGAGAATATATTTGCGTGTAAGTATATTTGTACACAGGGAATAACTGATTTTCTGTTGTCTTGCTACACGTGCATCCTCTAAATCACCACTTTATCCCCACTGAAGTAACTAACTTTGAGATACAAAGCATGGACAGCCCAAACAATTTAGAAAATTTTCTTCAGTAGATTAAGATTGGTGGCACACTAACGATATTTGTCTGAATTTTATAAAGAAAGGGTGTTTGACGATCTGTAGGCAGATCAATCATTTTTGTTTTTCTTATTGTTTGATCTGTATGTTATTTTTACAGGTACTATGAATTAATGTAAGCATTCTGTCACTGGAGACATAGAGCAACAATATAAGAATAATGCTTCTGAATTAGTCTTTTTTTCTGAAATGTAAATTTAGTTGTGGACATACTGTACAATCAGCAAAGAATGATTTTTGGAGACAACAGCCTAACAATATCTTTTTAAAAGTTCAGCAACACACCTCAGCAGAGAGCAAATTATCACAGAAATCACTTAGAGGTCATCAATAACAGTGTCTCGAAATGGAATGTCATCTTCACATACACTTTTTCATCACACTGCCCAAAGCTGTCTTGCTTCCCTATGCAAAGCACATCTACTATGTTTAATCTGAGCTACCTGCATTTTACAACCATGTTCTACAGGTGTAAATGATTTCACAAGATACAAGACCCTATATAAGTAAGAGATGCTGAATGCATCTGGAAAGAGCAGCTTTACTGCAACCTCTGTTTTCTGTGAAAAAAGAAAGGTGTTGAAACTGCAAATTCTCCTGCTACACACAAGCTAATATCTATATCCTCATTCAGACAAAAACCAAACAGACCTTTTGCCTAGAAACTTGATTCTAAGAATATCTGAAGCACCTGAAAAACCCGGGAAAAGCCCAGCATTTGATGTCCCCTCATAAGTGTGGGTGAAACCATCATAGGATCCTTACTTTTTCCTTTCATTTTCTAGTATCCTGAATAAATCTTTGAAGTACTGGGGAACACGGACAATCACATTTTCTGAAGGACCTATATCTTTCAGCTCAGGATAGAGTCTGGTGTCAATCACCTTCTTGATGTATCCCAGCCAGTCAAACTGTAATGACAAAGAGAAGGCTGGTTAAAGCAGATTATGAAGAGAGATGACTTATTCACTAAGTTGCACCTTTGAGACTAATGGTTTCAGAGCTTTACTTACTAAAAATTTAGAAACTATTGCACTTTGTCGTTACACGTGTTTTCCAACCTCAATAAAGTCGTAACTGTATTTAAAATAACATATATTGTAATTGAATACACACATTCTTAATTATATTCCTTTAACATGCTGCACTGCACACTAAAGACAATTTTAATTATATAGGTCAGACATTAAAAGAATAATTTTGTAATTATCCCCAACCAACCTGTGGAATCATGGCACTAAGCTCCGATATGTTCATTTTATTGTACATCACCTCACTTGTTCGATTTTCATATGGAATCATGATCTGGGGGGCGGAAAACAAACAAACAAACAAACAGAACAAAACACATCAAAACAAGGATTCTCTTGCAGAGACCTGCTCTTACATCATTACTGTCCATCATAATCCCAGTGCAGAAATATTTCACCACCTGTTTTCCAAGCATTCATGGCATTAAATTCCCTTTCTGAGGATGGCATTTAACGAGGAGAAATGGAACACAGTTCATTGTCAGTTTAACTCATTACTGGGGAATTTAATGAGCTGCATATCTTCTTTGAACATGTTAGACCAATTTTAGCTCTGATTATACTAAAGAAATGCATGTTGATTCATAAGAGATAAAAGCACACCTAGACTGTTAATACTTACTCATCTGGTCATGTCAGGTAGAAGCCAGCTCCAAACTATATGGTTTAAAAGCTCAAATCTGAGATAGGTATGCTGGAAGTGTATCTCATCTCCTGGATTTGAACATGTTCTTGCTATGGCCTGACTCCATCTGAGGGGAGAGCCAGATACAAGCAAGTTTCTCCTCATTTTACCCCACCACCCTGATTTCCATAGCAGGAAACCTGGGTATATAGGCCAGACATGAATTAAACATTCTCCAACCAGGCTTCTCATCTGGGTGACCAGAGGAGCCAGACCTCAGGATCCTCTGTAGTGTCAAAGTTCAAGGACATAGCAAAAGAAATCCTAAATATAAAGCAAGTCCTTTTATAACTGACAAGGGACATTCAGATTCCAAGGTGGCAATATGGTTCATAATAAAAAAATCAAACAAAGTACAAGATATAGCTCAAAATTTTCTCAGTGTTCAAGAGAAACAAAAATTCCCAACAGTAATTCCAGCTCCACTCTAAGGTAAATCCCATACAACAGGCTGCATGCTATGCAGTTTAAAGAGGACAGAGATTGACACCAGACTAACCAGACAGCTGGCAGTTCTCCAACCAAAATTCTTCAGTAAGTGTCTGCGGTTTTACTATTGCTCAAGCCACACAGAAAAAAAAATTACTTTCTTCTCCCTTTCTGCAAATCTCATTTATCTGACAAATCTTTAAACTCTTCTTGAACCCGTTTGCTCCCTTCCTCTCAAAACTTTCCCTTTTCCTCCAGTAATTCAAACCTATTTGAAATCTTCCCTGTGTACAACAAGCTCTCTCGAATCATGCCACTCCTTCCTATATCCAAAGTATCCTCCTTTTATTCTTGCTGTCTCTTTCTGAGCACACAAGTTCTCCGTTAGATACATTCTCTTAAAACGAATGCAGAGGAACACAGGATACAGTAAAAGCCTAAGTAACAAACAGGACTATTTCCTCTGAAATCACGGTAAGATGTTTACGTAAATCATTGTGCTCATTAGGGATTATGCAACAATCCATGTCCCTGGACTCATGCCTAATATCTGGATATATTTTAGGATGATTATTCATACTAAAGGGAAATTAGGTAACCATAAGCAAGTATGGCTTGTTGCATAATGATATGCATTACTGACCCCGAGGGCTATTACATGATCCATGTCATCTTATATGGCAAACTCACCTATATACTTCGTGGATTAAAGCTCTGTAAAACATATGTTAAGTAAAGCACTAGAGCTACCAGAGGTAGCGGTGCATCTTCTTATCACATCACCAATAAACAGAAGAAACATTTTCTGTTTTTCAAGTCTACTGGGTCACAATGAAGTATCTGCTCATCCACACTACGTAATTGAAGCTGAATATTGGGCTTTATTTAGAAGTTTGACAAAATTTCATCTCTTTCAGCAGAGAGATGGAAACACTGATGCTATTGTGGATGGCCTTCCACTCTGCACACACACACCATTAAGAAGCATCACTGCCTTTCCTCTTGTAAACTGCAACAGCAGAACCCAGGGAAAAGTCATCTGCTGCATCACCTGTCCTGTGCAACAGGCAACGTGACCAGCCGCCAACTGGATTTAACTC
>NW_009234599.1:9395-9647 GCF_000690835.1 Fulmarus glacialis | reverse complement strand
CCTGCCCGAGGCCGCGCCCACCCGGCACACGCGGCGCACTGCCCAGCTCGTCCGGTTTATTGGGGGGCTGAGCGACAAATCAGGGAGAAGCTGGCACGCAGGTTGCCCGAGGACACACGGGGGAACCCCGTGCAACCCGAGAGGGCGTGCGGTGACACAGCACGGGGTCAGGTACTGCGCTTGGTGTGGATGAGCAGTTCCCGCTGCAGGCCCGCCTCAATAGTGGTAGGCACCTCTTCCCACGGGACGTCT
>NW_009234599.1:6259-9187 GCF_000690835.1 Fulmarus glacialis | reverse complement strand
CCAGCCTCAATAGTGGTAGCCACCTTTCCCAAGGGCAAGTCTGTGATGAGGGTGAGCTTATTGAAGACGCCCCGACCAAAGTAGTCGGCAACAACAGCGAAGCCATCGTTGGAACACTTGAGCTGTCGGACACAGAGAGGCAGCATGAGCAAAAGCCTCCACCCCTTTCCTTTCACCCCCCTGCGCTTACAGCCTCTTTACTAGAGACACAGCGACCCACGTCACTCCTTGGCTATTCTGCTAGTTCAATTAGCGGCTTCCTCTGCTAAGGTTTTCTGATGCTGGCCCTTCCAGCTCTTGTTTCGATCCTATATTTGAGCCGTGCACTGACAAGGCAACGAACAATTATCTTAAGCAGGAAAGTGACGGCCTCAGCTACTCTAGTTTCCACATGCGTTAACATGTTCTAGCTAATATCCCCCCGTTCTCGACTTCACCGCTTCACCCTTAGGAAACACAATGCAGACACAATACTTTTGGTGTACCCCAACTGCACCATCCCATCCCCACTCCAGTTCACACAACTTTTTTTTTCCTTTATCCTTAATTTGTTCTATACAACTCATTGACCAGCTGTCACACTGACTGACAGGTCTCGATCCGTTTCAGGGGCAGGCGAGAATAGTTTCATCTTGGGAGAGCATCAAGGACTCTTTATGCCCTATACATAATGCAGTCACCCTAGGGCCTAATGCCTCATTATTCGCAGTCAACATAACCTTGTTTACAAAATACTTTCGGCCTTACCCTTCTCTACCAGTCTCTGGGGATCTGTAAATGAATCTAAACCCTATTTATTTAAACTTGTAAGACAGGCAATGTCATCCTACCTGATGCTGAAACTGGTCGTGCAGATCTCTCTTCTGCTCCTGGGCTCGGATCATGTCCATCACTTTGCGATTTTCTGGCATGCAAGTAGGACATTCTGAATCGCTCTCAGAGTAGCTTTCAAAGCAATGCTGGTGGAAGGAATGACCGCACAGGAAGTGGACTGAAGGCAGCTCCAGGGCACTGGTGCAAATGCTACACTTGGTCTTCTGAAAGATCTTGGGACTGGGAGAGTGAGAGGAGGCAGAAGGGCGAGAAAGACAAAGCGTATTTTTCCTTAATAAAAGAAAACAGCAGTTCTATCCTACATAAGACAAGACAGCACACAGTCCCGCACCTTGCTTTTAGCTCTTCAATCTCCTGGCGGATCCTTGTAGTTTCTTCTCGGTATTTTTGAATTCTCTGCTCATCTTGCTCTATCTGGCGGCTCTGCTTCTGCAGCTTGTTGACAAGATAATCCTTAATCACAGACAGTGTGGCTGTGGAGTTATGAGCCAGCGTCTGCACAACTGAGAGCAACTGAGATGTTAGTTTAAACATAAGCAAAAAAACTGCAGCTACACTAGTCCTACCTGGACAGACCGCTTTCCTGTAAAAGGCCACTTACAGGCAAAGGCAGTCAGCATTCTTACTGAATCAGAGAGCTCATTTAAAGACTCGATTTCAGTTCGACCTCTTCCAGAAATGGGTGACTGGGAGCATGTTTGGATAGCTCAGACCAAAAGGGGCAAAGCAAGGATCTAGTGGATTGGATTCCATTTCAACTTCTCCACTAAGGCACAGCAGGAGTTTTAGCAAGCCCTTCACCTCCCCACACTGACAGAACAGAAATCATGTACAGACATCTCTACGACCGATACCACAGATCTTTTTCCCTCATTAGAGAGCTGTGACTGGCATTGCTTTTCCCTATACAGCAGGTTATTACTTCAAACAGCGGGCTCAAACTTCATTGATACTTCTCTCAAATTTCTCATCTACAGAGTGCACTATAAACTAGTTTGGATTTGGGGGTGGTTTTTTTTGGTGCCACACGTCATTATTACCAAGCAGTGGAGGCATAAGATTCTTGTTCTCAATGTGTTTCAGCACCGCAGCAATATACTCTTTGCAGTCCTCCTCCTTCCGTGCAAAGTAGCCGAGAGCCTGTTCCCAGAGACAAGCCTCTTGGTCTCCATACAACTCGCACACCTCAATCACCTTCTTGTACTGCTCATTCTGCATGTGGTAGTGCATGATCTGTTGGAAACTATGGGATAAAGAGACTCAGCTGCAACAATCTCTCCTTTTGAGTTGTTACAGGGACCTCAGGTTTTCACCCAGCCATGCAATCCCCACACATTCACACGGAAGCCAAGACAGGTCTGTCATTCACTCTCTAGGTAACTGCCTTGCTCTAACAACAAGATATTTTCAGCTGAGCAGTGATCTACAGTTCCCATCCCGAGATACTAAAGAGGTCGTTACCATTGTAAGGCAGGAACATTTATGGCTCAGAAATCCCTGCAGGGTGGAGGGGAGGGAAAGAACTCTACGGACAACACTCACAGTTTGCCCTGCTCATAGAGGTAGAGGACACCATCCTTGAAATTGTGCATCTGACATAAGACCAAGGCCTTATCAAAGACTGTTTGGAACCTTCCACTCTTCAGAAGGGTGAGGGCTTCATTGTGCAGCTTCTCCTTGACCTACAGAGAAGGGGGAGAGGTAGGGGAGAGCAACACACACACACACACACACCCCCAAACATTTTGCACCAAGACCTGACAACGATTTGCAGCTCTTTCAAAGAGGAGGACAGTTTTGCTGTTTGCCCTCTATCCCTTTTAAGCAAACAGGACATGACTTCTTTTGCCCAAACAGCCAGCATCCTCAGAGACCTAGGAAAGCAAATAGAGCTACTTTTGTGGGAGAGGCATCTGCCCACAGAGGTTGTATTGTCTGCAATCTGTTCTTAAATGAGATTCATACAAAACAAGCTCAGCCTCACTGAAAGGAGTATTCTCCCAGCTAGCAGGCTGCTTTCCCATTTATGTGCCATTTGTCCAGCACAGCATATGTATTGCCTCATGTTATCAGTGCCCATCTGGAAAGGTTACG
>NW_009234599.1:5908-6247 GCF_000690835.1 Fulmarus glacialis | reverse complement strand
GAATGCAAATAGGATTCAAAGACACCAAATCTCCCTCTCAAAACACAAAGCTGGAAGAGCTCAAACCTGCTCATCTTGTTCATGAGCCCAGTTCTGCAGTCGAAGTTCCAGTAAAGTGTCATAGACTCCCTGCGGAGAGTCAGCCTGCACCTCAGTCATGTGCTCCAGAAAAGCCTTCAGTTCTCGGGAGTTGTTTGCAAAGACTGGAATGAACTCCTCTGAATTAGCCTGTAACACAGCCAGAAAAAGTCAAGCACCCAGGTATGTTGCAGCCAGACTGGTGCTTCTTCCCTGCCGTGCGGAGTGCTCACTCCCGGAATCTGTGACACGATGCATACA
>NW_009234599.1:0-5868 GCF_000690835.1 Fulmarus glacialis | reverse complement strand
GCAGGAATCGGTTCTGAGCAATAGCCTGAAGTGGTCTCTTGTCTCTGGGACTAGCAGTACACCAGGACATTATAGCTAAAACATCAGGCCTGCACCACAAGGCAAGCAGGAGCACTCGCTTGCTGCAAAGTTACTACTCGAGAGCAATGACTCGCAGTACCTTTTTTCCTTCCAGCATCCCAGGGCCTTCATTGTCTCCCGATGGCTGGTAATCAGTGCAAAGGATCTTCAGCAATTCTGTGGTCTCGTTAGGGACATGGTGCATCAGGATTTTACCATACCGCTTCATGTTACTCTCTGCCTGATCAAAAGGCAGCTTTCCAATGTAGCGCAAAGCCTCTTGGTAGTTCTGTGGAGGCAGCCAGCAAAAAAAAAAAAAAAATTTAAAAAAAAAAAAAAAATCACATGACATTGGCCTCCGCTCTCCACTTTGAGGTTAGGACAGAAAATGCTGAAGACATGCTGCGAGTATGCCTTGAACAGTGTTTGCTCTGAATTATTACCTAGTTCACTATTCCTGCTCAGGGAGGAACACTGGCTGTTGCCCAGGGGAAAGAGAGCACAATTTAGATCAATCTCTCACTAACGACCCTCCCTCCTCTTAAAGGGCCCTGTAAAAAGCCACATCTGAAACAGAACAAATAAGCCCCTCTGATTTCCTCCCTTAGTCTACCGCACAAGCCAAAAGCGGAATGCCAACTCACAAGCAGCAGCAGGTGTGGTTACTGCTGCCTCAGCAGCCCTGTCAGCACGCTGGCCGCAGGGAAGAGGTCAGTGAAATGGTATTCTCACTAACGAGGAGGCTAAAGAAGTAGTACTCTCCCCAGTAAGAACATGGGAGCAATACCATCTCTCACCTTGATGTCCTCTAGCTGGATTTTGAGGTACCATTCATGATGCGCGTGCTTCTCTGCCAGGTACACAGCATGGGAGTAGTAACCTGCTTGACGAAGCACCTTGATCGCCGTTTCCACATCAAAGCGGACCTCGCTCTCACTCGTCTACAAGAACAGGAGCAGCGAGATGGTCCCTCAGCAACATTCCCACAGTCTACAAGCAGCAATCATTTATGTAAGAGGAGGAAAGCCAGAGCAGGGACAAATTAGTACCTCTCACGCAAGGGAAAGATCACACGTGCAGAAAAGCAGCAGTCTAACCACCTCTCATTAGCTTGCCCATCACACTGGCAAAAGCCAGCACACTCCAGACTGAGATGGCAAGCCAGCCAAACTGAGAATGTAACCAAGAGCTCGGAAATAAAGGAGCAAAGACAAGGGTACTGCGGGACAAATCCGTTCTTCTCTCTCTCTCTCAACAGCCCCACAGGAACCAATTTACGATGTCACCACTACCCCTTTTTTCGTTATTATGATGACATAACAACTTTGCACAATTTCACCTTCCCCCAATACCTTAATGAACTCTTCCAGTTTGGAGCTGTCTTTGAGTTTGGTATAGCAATTCAGCAGAAGTGTAGTATGGTCTGCATTGGCCAGGGACTGCAGGTGGAGCGTCTGCAGATAAGCAGTGAGGTTGTGGATACGCTGAGCGTCCAGAAATTTCCGAATAACGTAAGACGGTTCCAGCTTCCCTATAGTTCTGGGAGGGAAGGGTCATGTTACAACAGACCGTATACCCAGTAAGTCAAAAGAAATGAAGAAATTAACAACAGAGCACAGAGAAGCCTTAACTCCAGCAGGCACTAACCCACTTGGGACCACTCAGCTATGCGTCAGAAGTAACAACTAGTTACGGTGGAAGACCATCCATCCACACGCACAGTGAAACAACCAACCCTCTACAAAGCCTGCAATGGGGACGACGGTGACAGCACACAAGGAGTTAATCCTCCTTTAAAGGAGGCAGTGAGAAAATGGACTATGTTTTGACCACAGCTAACTGGGAAGCCCAAGAAAACAGGAACAAAAGCTACGTTTTTCTTCATTTCAGTCGCATAACTCAAAGTCAGCTTTAAACACTCATGCCCACACGGAGCAGTTTAGCCACAGTTATTCTGACACTTAATGCAAGTTGACAATAAAATACATGCCCACTCTCACTAGACGTCAGGACTCCAAAGTTTCAGTTCTACATGAACGTAACACTTTGTGGCATTTTAAAAAGACTGAATGTGAAGTTTTCCATAAGCCCCAGTACAGGCTGCCCTAAGTTTTAAAAAACCCAAGATGTCTTAAAACCGACATTAAGCTGTTTGAGCATTTTCCAAGAAGACTGCCATACATGGTCAAATCGCATCATTCATCTTACCTGGAGCGATGCCTTGTTTATAATGATGTCATCAGCCCCCACTCCATCCCACTGTGCCTTCATTATTCATGTTAAAATACGATCAAAGAGGAGAACTTTATTCTAAGGTGTACAGAGCGATTTTCAAGCAACTTTTTTTGAGACTTTTAATTTCACTGACATGTTTCTCTCTACCGGTAGAATTTTCACCTCAAGTCATGCTTCTTTTTTTTTTTTTTTTTGGTTTTATTCCTGGGCTGAACCAGAAATCAAGGCCTCCATAGCTCCTATCTGTACTACACCGTCATGGCTCCACAGGACCCCCGCTTACCGGATATACTGCTGGATGGCTCCATCATGGTTCCCCTTGTTATACAGATGATCGCCATACTGCCGGAAAATCTCTGACAAACCATCGCTGTCCAAGTGGTGGCTCTTGGCCAGGTTAATAGCCATTTCAAATAAGTTCTTTCTGAATAGCATCTGTTAAATACATGGTAAGAGCAGTATGAGGGAAATACCACCCTGCAAAACAAGTTCAAACGCACTGGAAAACAAGCTGTTTCTTCTTTTTGGTGCTGTACACATACATGTGCTCGGGCTTTTAAATACCAAATGCCTTATAACATTGGTTATGCTGAAAAGCTATCAGGCCACTTGTTATGTAACTCACCTACCTGAATGGTTCGACTTTTCAATCTGCAGAGCCAGTACAATCTTGCAGACATAAGGCAGAGATTAATAACAAAACAGATTTACATGCCTCAAGTTTGGTTTGTGTATCCTTCTCCTGCAGTACATGAATCTTCCCATCTCTGGTGAGTACATACAGAGAACCCCACTCTGCTAAGACGTCCACTACATCATCAAAGATGGAGCTGTATGCAATGAATTTGTTGCACAAGTCATAGATATTCAGGACTTGTTTGTCCGAATTCTGTGCCTCATTCCCAGCGAACTCTGACCTGGAGAGCAGAAGAAAGTTTTAGAAAACAAGGAGAGCATAACTTGAATTCTTGATACCTATGCAAACTACGGATGTCCAGAGAACAAAAAATGGGGTTCACTTGGGCGATTATACTAAGCAGACCCAGAGGCAAAACACCACGTATTTATAACGAATTCCATCTATGTGTTAGACTGAGAAATTCATAGGACTGGAAAAAAACCCCACTCATTCAGCATGCTTAACTGTGCTACTCTCACAACAGAAGTTAATTGATACATGGGCCTGGACGAATCTTAACAACCTCTGACAAAGTCGCCATCGGCCAAGAGCGCAGCTTCACAGGGAAGGAAGAAAAAGAGGGAAAGCAGGAGGCTGCAAGAGCGAAAAGAACTCATCTGTTTGAGGAGCCCTACTTTGGAGAAGTCTTTCGGTCCTTGGAGACAATGATGAGGTACCCCCGATACCAGTGAACAATCAGCTTTTGTCCCTCGAAGGCAAAGCAGGGGCCACGTTCGTCTGGTTGATAAAGGTACACACATTCGTTTCCTGCCACAATGAACTGGAGATCCTGGGAGGGGTCGCTGAGAGATGAACAGCGCAATCCACAACCGTGAGTGTCCAGCTCCAGATGAGGATAGTCTTTCACTGAAAGCATATAAGACTACAGAGGAAACGCGAGGTTTTGGGGATCGCTCCGAACTAGACTCCGAAGCCAACGCAATTTGCCAGTCAGAGTCTCATTTTTTCCAATTAACTTCCCACCTGAATGTTCTCTGTGGTCACCACAAACAGATGTGTTGTTTTGCCAGACTGTCGGAAAGCAAGGCCAGTAACCGGATAACTGCCTTCATGTAGGATCTGGGTCTTACTATGCCGGTCTCGAGTGATATCTCCTTTTGTAAGTACAACACTCCCATCCGCAAAACCTGGTGAAGGGGACAGACTAAACTGTTACTTAGATGGCATGCCTGAAATATTATCCAGCGTAAGCTAGGGCAGCTCCAGTCAGTGACAACGCCTTGCTCGCCAGCAAGGTATTAAGTAGTAGGATGGCCGCAGGTTCTCGTGTCAAGGAAGCATGCGCCAAACCACCCCCAATTACTCTTGCTGTGGTTCGGAGCTGTCACCTGACTGCACACAGGATGCAACTGTCCAGCAAGGTTCAACTTGCTTTCCATACACGAACTTCATTTGCAGGTTGTTTTTGTTTGAGTCTGTATTTTGTTTTACAAATAGCTTTCTCATCCACCAATTGTCACTACCATTTTAATTCACTTGCTTATTCGAAACATACTACACACTATACAAAGACTAGAGGGAGTTCTCCTAAGAGCGACTAAAACATGCAGTTTTCACAGTTTGCCGACAGCCCCAGTCCTGCAAGTTGTTCCAGGCTGGAAGGCCACAACATACGTACGGAACGCGAGACCAACTCATTGAAAGCGCTTGAAACCTCACATTACTGGTCTTACTCTGTCAGAAGTTAAGCAAGAAATATTACAAAGGAATGGTTAAATCCAAAAAGGGAAATTGGCTTTTTTCTTTAAAAAAAAGCTTTCTATACAGTGTTTGAAAAAAGTCTCTCTGTAACAGCAGGTATCACAAAACCTATGTTCTCTGCTGTATTACAAGAGAAGCTAAATTTAGTATTAAGTCCAATAAATGTGTAACCTTACTGACTGGAGGGGAAAAATGACATCAACTAAAAATGTGTGTTTCCCTTTTAAGTATCAAAGTTATTACTGTAATACAGACAGACTCAGGCTAAATTTATGTATTTATCTTCTCAAGCTCTCCGACAGTGCAAGATACACTATCTCTCTATGAGAATAACATAAAAACCGCGTGAGAAGAAAAACTGTCAGGATGTTCTATGCTGATTTTTTTTGCTATCTATTCGTTTTCCTTACATCTGAGTAAGGTCCGTAATATTCTTCTTAAGCTATTACAGTTGTTTTACTTACCAATAGCCATGAAGTTAAGATTCTCGTGGACAGTTAGGCAGGATACAACTGTAGGCTTGTTACCTGGTATTGCTGGAAAAATTCGTGTGCAAAGAGGATTGCCACCATCTCGTTTCTCCAGGTTCCAGACCTTGACCTACAAACAACAATGATCTGGCATAAGCAAAATGTGAGGTATTAGGAGGCCAAGACCTGGCCAAGACAGTGCCCAGAATGAGCTTAGGTAAGAAAGGTCAACCGAGGTAATCGCAGTAGTCTTAAAAAAGACCCATAATACAAATGCATTTTCCTCTCTTTGTCATTTGACTTACCAAGGGGTTAATACCCTCTTCATCCTCACCAACGGAAACCAAGATACTGTGCTGCTTCAGCTGGTACAGGTGCGTTACCCTTAGCTTGTAAGCTTGGAAACTACTGAGTTGAAGGGAGCGAGGCAAAAACCAAATCTGACCTTCCATATGTAATCACAGTTAAGGCACACAAAGGAGGAAAAAAAAAAACAACCAACCCAACAACCAACTAAAAACTCCACACCTCCAATTATACCAGAATCAAAAACGTTAATGCTTGCTTCTCGCTGACCTCTGGTAGGGCCACAGTATACACACTTCTGCAGAGCGACCCAAGAGCACCGACACATCTCACGGCATTTTTTTAGCAGGTAATGGAACGTGCAGAAAACTGCCGCATTCCCAAGGCTGGAGTCCC
>NW_009234598.1:18060-21424 GCF_000690835.1 Fulmarus glacialis | reverse complement strand
GGACCACACCGCCCGGCCCCCTGTGAGAGCATCGAGCTCCGCGCCAGGCCCTCATGGGCGCTTCGCCCCTCGGAGCCGGCTCCGGCCACCCGCCGGGTGTTATTTGTCATGGGGGACAGCCCGTTTCAGGCACCGTTATTTTATTTCTGCCTTTCCCCTCGCCTTCGCTGTCGGGCTTTGCTTTTGTTCGGGCCCCGTAGTTCATGTGAAGCCACCGGGTGTAAATTTCATGGAAACCTGTAAATTTTGGGGTATTTAACTTACCCTCAAAGCCCGATACTGTACAATAGAGATAACGGTGATACTTGCGCTGTGTAATGATTGACCTGAACCATGCCTGAAGTAGCGCTGTGTGTTTTAAATGCTCTTGGGCAACCGGGCAGGATGAAAGGGTTGGGATGGATGGAGGACAGAGTGGAGAGCTGAATTATCCAATTTCCTCTAAAAAATGAGCTTCACCTGCGTGGCTATGGTTTCCAGTTGCAAAGCTGCTCATGGTTTATGCCCTTAAGTCAGGGGGCTCCATCCAGGTAGATGGTTTTTTTTCTTTTTTTTTGGGGTGCACTGCTGGTACAGAGGATGTTGGCAAAGGCATTGCTATAGTCTAAAATGGGTTATAGTGATGGAAGGCTGTGCTTATTAAAATAATCAAACCAAAGCCCTGAGGATGACTAGATAATGGCTTGCAGCCAGGTTGCATTCCCAAGGGTAGACTTAAGTCATTTATAAGCTTGCAAGAATTAGAATAGTTCCTATATGCTAGGAATTGATCAGAAAACCTAGTTTGTGGGGAGGAGAGGAGAACATGCTCCTAATTAAACTGAAAATATCCTCTTTATCCCAGGAAAGCAGGGGAACAGCCCTTCAGTGCGGTCTGGAGGGTGATTTGTGTAGCAGGAGGCGGCATAGGGTTAATGTGATTTCTGTCAAGATTAAACTTGATCAGCGACTGGCAGGTCACAGCTCTGTCTTCAGCTTGTGTACATCTCAGGCTGATGAATTTTGGAAATCATATTAATGCCTTATTCCCTACTGGAAACTAGACATCAGAAACTTCCCATATTTCTGTGGGATTTAATTCCTGGTAGTAATTGGAGAGTTAATTACTTCTGTGTATGTTGGTGCGCGTATGTGCCGAAAGGTTACCCTTTGGAAGGCAGTGGATAGCTCAGCTAGTGCTTTTTGTTGTGAGTAATGTGCTTGTGTGCAGGTGTGACCCCACTCTGACCACAGATCTGACTTGTCTTTTGCTGCTTATTGGCCAGATCCAACAATCTTTTTCCTTCAGGTGCCCTCTTTACCTTACGGTTTCAGTTAAATTAAGCCTGTTAGTCATAATCCCATTTCTTGTGGATGCTGTGAGGTGGTGGAAGTGACTTTATCTGCTTGACTGGTTGGCTTCTACTGTTAGACTTTCAGCGCAGCCAGTTGTCCTGGACGACTCCTCGGTAAGCAAGTGCCATGTGTTTCTCCAAGCACGGCCTGCAAAAAGGTGGCCTTTCGTTGCGGGCAGTTACTGGACTGTCATAAACAACTCTTGGACAATAATAGCCTCTTCATTGGCAACAAAGGGAGGAGAACAATGCTTGAAAGTTATAAGCACTTCTGAAGACAGAAATTACGGATTTTCATATCAGGAGTTTCTACTCTGTAGCTGACTTTCAAATAACATGAACATTTTTTAAGCAGCAGAAGTAACTTGAAAATTGCCTCTTAGGACGGTCTTGGACTAACTTTGTAGGGGTGCAGCTGTCCCCCATGTTGTTGCCAGTTCCTGGAAAGTAAATTGATACGTATCATAACGAGGATCGTGTACTCCTGGTGGAGCCAAGACCATCTCGGTTTCTTCATGCGCTTCAGTGCAGATGGTAAATGCATGTTCTTCCTGCAGATCAAATCTGTCTGAGCTCTCTGGTAGATCCTAAAAGTACCTCTGTAGCCTAGATCTGGAAACATCCAGAGCAATTTTCTAGCTGTTTAGGAAGAGAAGGGAAGAGAAACTTTGTGATCCAAATCTCTTGTTCATTAGGATATGTCCAAAGAATATACAAGAAAATAAATTCCCACCATTGGCTTGTTGCTGTTCTCATTTTCTGATTTTTTTGTTTACTTCTGTGCACTGCCTGCTCTCCTGGGATTGCATTCTTTGGACTTCTGTTTCCTTCTTTCCATCTCTCTTCCCTTCTCTCCTTTGTGTGTTAATTTTTCTGGAGTTTTAGCCAAACCTTTTCCGTTGTTTAGTGCTTAGGACATTGAAACAATTTTTCTGCTGTGTTGCACAGGCCTGTAGTGTCTTGTCCTATAGTGACTTCTAGCATTGTGTTTTGGTATTATACCAGAATTGGGATTTGTTTAGTAATCATGCAAAAGTTGCTCTTAATGTTTTTATTTTAAAAAGAAATAAACCCCCTTGACATTCCACATCAATGTCACTCTGTTCACAGACGCCTCTTCCGAGTAATACATGCGTGACCTTAACAGTTTGGCAGTGCACTGTTGAATTGGCACCAGAGGCCTCTTGAAACAGAGCTTAAAGTATTCTAAAACTTCTGAAAAGTGTTTTCCTTCCAGGTGCAGTTTTATGGTTAACTTGGTTTGAAAGATGAAATGGGCATTCCAGCTCTTCCAAATCTGTTTGTGAAATAAAACAACAGTTGACAACAAAACTTACTACCTCTGAAACCTTGCAGGATGATACCATTGTAAGGGAGGGAGTGTGTCCATTTTTTAAATTCAAGTAGCTTTCATAAATTTACATGATGTTTATTAAGGCAATGCTGAAATTTAAAGAATAGACTGCTTTAAATGTTTGGATTTCTTGTATTATTGGTTGATACCATTTTCCACCCTGATGCAGCTCCAGAGAAGTGATGGAAAAAAGCTAATACAGTAAAAAAACCACTATGATCAATTATAAGAAAAAATTATATTAAGCTGTTTGTATGTATACAGTCTGCCCGTGTGTGTGTAATAGATGAATCTGGCCCTCGGGAGAAGTAGTAGAGGATCATTTGAAATACGAGATGACAGTTACTTTAAGTTAATGATTTCTGCTTGTTGAGCTGGATGTGCTGGGCATGGTTATGTGGTAGGTGGCCCGAGGGATGGTCAGGGGGATCTGGATTAGCTGCAGGTGTGCAGAACAGCTCTTCTGAATGTGCTGTGAGGCTGCTGAATTTAAGTACAGACTTCCCTGCTCGTGCTGTGAGTTGTAGAAGTATTTTTATCATCAGAATCTTTTCCTCTGCTAGTTTGTTGAGCTGACCTGGACTTTTGGATAGGTGCAACAGAAGATCAGCTTCCTTACGGTGCAGCATCTTAAAAGGTGGCTCAGTTATAGGAATCATCCTTGGTCTTCATTAAA
>NW_009234598.1:13268-18042 GCF_000690835.1 Fulmarus glacialis | reverse complement strand
TAGTTTTTCTTAATGGAATGGATACAGTCTATCATCAATTATTTTAAAACATTGGTTAAGATTTGATCTGTTGGCAACGTGTCAGCTAGCGGCTTGGGCAATCCTTGCAACTGCTGCTTTTCTGAAATCCCCAGTACGGGCAATCACTCTGTTTTACCTGGCACTGTTGTGGCTGCCAGAAATCACTTTAAACTTGTCAGACCCAGCTTGTCCCTGAACTGGCTGGGTACCTCCTCCCTTGCCACAGCCCTGCTTTTGTTGGGGAAATCTGCTCAAGTGAGAAGGGGAAAGGGTGCTGCAGACTCTCTGCCGTGGCTTTCCTTGGAAGAACCTGCTGCCTCTGATTTAAGCTGTGGCTGTTCTTTGGATTAGTTTGGGCTGGTTTGCTGAATTAAAGTAGATTTTCATAGAATCCCTTCTTTAACTTCACCTTCTCACTTCTTTACCCTATTATAATTAATGCATTACTCTAGCTAGTTTGTAATGGATAGATAAAGAGGTGAGAACTCACTGGATGTATATAAAACACTGAATTCACAGTATGCTCTCTGGGGCTTTTATTGTTTGAAGGAGTTTCGGAGCAGGAAAACATGCCCTAAATTCTTTGATCTTAAAGATGGTTTTCTGTATCTTAATATCACCCTGTTGTTACAGGGGGGGTTTGTCACTCATTTGCAGGGGAGGTCTTGGTGTATGTTGGTCTCTTCTGCTTCATTTACTAAGAAAATGAACTCTGAAGGATTTCTGCATCTCTTACTACTTTAGTAAGACTGTAAAGGAGTGTCTGTCTTCCCTGATCTTACAGGGCTGCAGACATCATACAAATATTTGTCTAATTCCACGTACACCCTTGTGGATCAGCATGCTGCATATGAGCTAACGCAATGTTTTAGCCGAGGAAAGGCCTGAAGGTATGGATTTTAGAAAAGGCTGTGGGACAGGGCCGAAAACCTTCTTGATCCTTTTAGTGCAAGCTCACAGTGGCAATACAGCAAGTCAGTTAGCCGTGGAAAGTAGCAAGAACTAAGAAAGGGTTTTTGTTTCTTCTTGTTCTTTAGAATTAATGTAGTAACATTGCTTGCCCCAAAGATGCCATGTGGCTTGGCGTCTTTCAAATCCAATGCAAACATTGAAGGGCAAGATAGAAATTCCCAACTGGAGACTGTTTTAGTTTTATTAATTTGTGTAAATGTGCTAAAACTTAAATTCCTCTTTGATTTATTTGTCTGTAGAGTCAGCTGACTTCTGTATGTACACATTAGTACGTGTGAGTGACAGTGGTGGATAAAAAGCAAAAAAGGAGCAGCTGCCTGCAGCTCTGAGAGAAAGGGCTGGGGCTGTTGCTGCAACCAGAACTTCTGGCCACAGTCCAGCATATTTTCATGAGGCAGAGAGGAAACAATAGAGCCACAAAAAAGCAGGAAAACTCCTTGCAGGAAAGGAAATTATACCAAGTGAGCGAGACTGCAAAGATTTTAGAGATATTGGGGCTGGGGGCGGGGCTGGTGTGAGGATGGGAGGTGGTGGAAAGAGGATTTTTTTTTAATGGAAATTGTCTTTCAGAGAGTCAGGACTTAATCCAGTTAAAATAAACTCGTGCTATTATTCTTAAATATAATCTTTTTGGATCCATATTCTTTCCTGTACACCACAGTAGGGATTTAATCTAAGCTGGCTTTTGTTACTGTTCTGAAGTGGTAGTATATTAAATAATTTTCCTGTTGCCAAACACCTGTTAACATTTTTAGTGGCAAGATGCATTGTATTAAAAGCTACTCAGTACCCATACCTTGGGGGGATCCTGCTTGGTTTGTTGATGCTGAGTATTCTGCTTTAGTGACTGTCTTGCAACTGAAACAAAGAACAGGGTTTTTTGCTGCTACGGGATGTGCTTATAGCTGGTTTAATGTGCTGAACTTGAAAACACTATACTACTGATGCTGGTATCGCAGGTTCCCAAATAAAGGTTAAAAAAACGCCCCAAACCCTTCCAGGTTAATCCTCGCCCTTGTGTAGAAGGGATTGGGGTGAAGGAGAACTCTGCTTAGTAGATTAATAGGTGAGTGTCAAAAGAATATATTCTTCTAAAGTACTGCGTTACCACTACAGAACAAGAAGGTCTGTTGGAAAGTAGAGGTGTTGCCACAAGCATGAAGACATTTATTACTGAGTAGTTTTAATGGAATGTTGTGGTCAAAAAGTGACAGTCTCCCTTTTTTTCTTCTTTTTTATTCTAGTTGAATGGATTGCTGCAGTGTCCTTAGCTGCTGGAGCCGCTGCTGTTGGGTATCTAGCTTACAAAAAGTTTCTCTGTAAAGACAAATGCCGCAAAGCAATGGTGAATATCCATATCCAGAAGGATAACCCCAAGGTAGTCCACGCATTTGATATGGAAGATCTGGGAGACAAGGCTGTGTACTGTCGTTGTTGGAGATCTAAGAAGGTAAGAGAAGAATAAATGGTCCAATTTTGTTCAGGTGCATGCATCTTTCAACAAAACTATTTTCGAACTACTTTATTTAGAGGAAACTAACTTTTTTTCACTTAAACTATTCTGCAGTGATATGTAGCAGTATTTTAATCCATAAAACTATGTAGATTTATGTTGTCACTCAAAGTAAAGCCTGCAGATCAGTGCTAATAGTGAACAAAATGTTTCTGTAGCTCTGAAGAAGCAGGTGCCCTGAATGGAGAGCCGCTGTATGGAGCAATCACAGTCATGAGTGACAGATACAATTTTGTGTGCTGCCTTTGCTAATACTGAGGCTTATACAAGTATAACTACTGGCCTGTTGGCAGTAGGAGCTCGGGAATCACAGTCTGAGAGGAGCTTAAACACCTTTTACTGAAGGAAGTTGGAAGCTTACTCTGTCAGTCCGAAAGTACCTTGCTACTAGTTCATGGTGTTAGTAACACAAATCCATTACGAAGTCTCTTGGTATACCAGAGCTGGTGTCAAATTGTCACTTGCAATGTCTGAGCCCATCATTAAATCTTGTAGACGGGGCAAGTGCAGAATGGTTTTGGAAGAGCCTGTCTTGCGCAGATGGTGTTACGGTGGTACTGGTACTGCTGTTCTGAATTTATTATTGTAGTACTGCTTTGTACTGTAGATAGCTACCTTTTGCCACATGAATGAGTACAGCGGTGAATTGTTTCCAGTGGTGATGGAGGTAATCTAAAAAGAAGTCATTGTGGTTAAAAGCTTTTGAAGAATCTAGACAGATGGACTTAATGCATTTGTGCCTTAGCAGTTCAAAATAGTTATATGGGTAATCCTTCAGTAAAGCCAGTGAAATCATGATGGCATACTTTAAGCCTCTGTTTTTGAGCAATTAAGAGTCTGATCCAGACACTGGTCCAACTTACTTGCGTATGAAGTTGGGTTGCCTCAGTTGCCTAAAATTAGTGGGAAGCACGATACCTAGGCTTTCATTAACACTAATACCAGATTTAAGTCTGGGGTAGAGGTGTGTGACATTTGACGTAACTGAGATCTCTATAATTTATCTGTAGTGGTAGTTCTAGGATCTGTAATGAGAGAAAGCGGATTGCCTGAGTAGTCCTTTCCATTTACCAGTGGCACACATTTAAAAGCTTTTTTAGAAGTCAAGGTGCTAATGTGTGGAGACTGAAATAATACAGACCTTAAAAGCCAGATAACTGAGGCCAACAGCCTTGAAATATAGCTATCTCTCCATCAGTGAACTGAATAGTAGACATCTCAAGCGTTAGACACGGGTCTAATCAGGCCACACTTTGCCACTTTCCAGGTACTGTAACTCTCGGTTGTTGCTGTTGTCCTATCTGACGTCATTACCTTGCGGGTGAAAATAACTCAGGAAGTTACACATTTGTAGCTGTATTTAGTTTAACACTAAAACACTACTGAGGATCAAACAGCATCATGACTTGATTCTGATATAGTCCTGTGGAGATGGGCTTGTCTTATTTAGTCTGTCCGGAGTCTGATCTGAAAAACAAAATTCTGCCCCCCCGCCCCCCCTCTTGCCACAGTGTGCTCCGTGGACTAAGTTACATGTCGTGTGATTATACAACAGGGAAGTGTGTACATTTATATGCAGTGCTGATGGCTGTACAGCATGCAGGTATCATGCGTGTGTATAGCAGCATTGCAGCTAAATCTTTGTGGTAAGTCTCAACTGACAGCCAGAATCCAGTATTGGAAGCTGTCGCAAGGGCTACAGCTTCAGAAAAGAAAAAGGGGGAGGAGAAAGGCTGCTCTAAGTATCTGTACTTCTTAATATTTGAATTTGGATTTACCTTGGGTTACAATAATGTAGGCACCTCCTTCAGTGCTTCTGCAAAAAAAAAAAAAAAGTCCTAACGTGGACCTTGGTGTTTGTACTTTCTGCTTCTTACTCTGTTTTCTAAACAGAAATGGAAGATAGTGTCTGGTTTTAATGGTTGCATTGCAGCTCCTGCCAATATTCTAGCTATTGTTTGATGCTGTCATTTTTGTGTGAAATAAAAATCTTAAGTAGTATGTTTTGGCATACATTGAAGGGGTATTGTCAGTTTAGGAACATACTCTCCTACTGAGTTAGGGCTCTAATCACACGCTAAAAGGAAATGGATGGGGCTACCTTATAATGAGTCCGTTATTAGAACTCTCATCTGAAAGGTCTTGTAGAGTCATTAAGGAGGTCAGTGGAAAACTTTGAAGGCATTTGTTTTCTTTTACTGATGCTTAATAATGAGTATTTTAATCAGCATGTTGTGCTTCAAAGACTGCAGTTTCCAGTTTTGCTGC
>NW_009234598.1:0-13237 GCF_000690835.1 Fulmarus glacialis | reverse complement strand
CCCTGATCAGTTGACCTTCTATGGTGGGTTGCATGATCTTTAAAATGGTGTGCGTGCTTCTTCTCATGTTCCGTTATTGCCAAGCAATAATAAAATACAGAGACATTCTTCATCATTCTCACATGCTTGTTGTCTTTGGCAGTAGTTAGCTAGCATTATCTGTTTCTTACAGTTTTAAAACTAAGATCCTGTTAAAATTTGTAAGATACTGTTTATATGATGGCAAAATGGTAGAATGCGTGTGCTTCCAATGCAGGGAATTACAATTACTTCAACAACAATTGGGATCTCTATTCCATATATAGGTTAGAAGAAATGTCCTTGTGTATGATTGTGTGAGCACTTCTCATCAGATTTAGCCTCATCTGAGGCATGAGGCTGTTAATAGAACCAGTAGCATTATGAACCGTAAGATATTTCTGTGTGTACTGATAGCGTGCGTGCACTACAGTTGGCTTTCCATGGTGTCCCACCTGTATGGGGAGTAACAAAACAGTTGGACTATACCAGGGTGTTTTGGAGTAACTCTTAAAAAAGGAGCAGGATTATTTTCAGTTGTTTTTTTTTTTGTGAAATAGTATACTTCAAAGGCTTTTTTTTATTTGTGCTGGCCAAAGTCTTCATGGAGTGCATGTGTTTAAAAACCATACCATATATACGTGGTATCTTCAAATAAGTCTGTCTTGGGATGTAATTATCTGTTAAAGTAGGTGATAGGTAGTTCTTTAAATGGCCCTTTACTATTCAGTGTTGTGCTCTGCAGGCACTTCATAGCACTGCTTGTCAAGTTTTGTAGAAAAACCCAAGTGTTCAGATTTACCAGTGTAGAGGCAAGAGTTTTGTCTTAAAACCAAACTGTAATTAGTCTGAAGTTAGAACATTTGTTTTCTTGTCCTTCTGCATTTTTAAGTGTGTGAGCTGGGGGGGCGAGGGGGAATTCATTTGCTTTCTTTTGCAATGACCTGCAACCTCTGTGTCTTCCAGAGAAATATTAGTCCCCAGGCTGCGGGTCAAGGAATACTGCTGCAGACCATCAGAAGAAATAGTGGTAGAGAATCTAAACCTGTTCATTGTCAAGGAAAATAAGCTGAGTTGTCCAGATGACTGCACAGTTCCCTCAGGGTTTGAGCTTTGGCTGCTATTGCTAGCCTGCTTTATCTTAATCCAGGATGAACATGTGTCAGGCCCAGGATCCATCTATTCAGTATCTGGTCTTCAAGGTGACCAGTGGGTGCTCTGGAAAAGTGGTGGTGTGGGTTTTGGTGTTTGTTTTTTGTTTTTTTTTTTTTTTCCTGAGAAGCTCAGTCTAGTGTCCCAGGCTCTGGGAGCCAGTGGTTCCAAGACCAGCTGACTCAGAGGATTAATTCAGAGCAGTCAGAGTTGGTAGCTATTCAAGATGTCTCGATGCTATCTGAAGCCTATGAATCCCACCATTTTTGTCGCTTGCAAACTTGCAAGTGATGATGTTGCTGTAGCTAGACCTTGGGCTTGCCTCCTTGGGGCATGTGAGATGTTAATGTCTGATGGAAGCTGGGTCGATGCTTCTGTGAAGACCAGTGGACTGTGGTATTGCACGGAAAAACAACGGGCCCAGGAATATCTGGGTTGGAAGCTGGTCAGTGTCCCATGAACATATGTTCTTGTTAGCTCAGATTTTTCCCAAGTATCTGTCAGTACCTACTCATTGAGTCACATATGACTGATGTGATGATAAAGTTCCTGCATGAATCAGCTTACATGAGTATTCTCTGAATTCAGGGTTTCTTTATTTGGAAACATCACCTGCCATTTATAGCGTGGGTTTTGACATTTTGTAACTGTGAAAAACAAAAAATCCCCATCTCACCTCTCTCCCCCCCCCAACACTCTACCCTACAGGGCATGTGGCTTTATTTTTAGAGTTCTGGGAATTTTCTTGCAAGTATATTGTCTTCATTATATTGTTTTCATGCAGTGCTTTGAAATCTTTTATTCTAACTAAGCGTGGGTGATAGGATGTTAATTTTTTTCAAGGGCTGTAACTGAGGCATGAACAATGGGATCAGTAGAGTGTCGAAGACTGTTTGATGGTGACTGTACTGCGAGGGAATATTGCTGTTGCAAAGGCAACAGCTGAGTAATGCCCAACTTTGATTCCCATTACTTCTAAGCAAATAAAATAGTAACTGAGTGCAAAATACTGGCGTGTAATTTCTGTGATCACTTCCAGAGTTTCCTCTGCCGAGGAGGCATAGCCCTGAAAACGCATCCTGGAGAAGTGATGGGATCTAACCTCACTCTTGTTGCTTCACAGAATGTCCTTCGGCTCTTGCACGTGAAAAGAGCTGCCCAGGAGCAGAGTGGTTGTGACTGGTCTGGGACCTGGGCAGTTACAGCTGGCTAAAGGGGTCCCCGTGGGTCTTGCTCTGCCCAGGCTGTTCTAGGAGGGTTTTTCTTATGGAACAAACATTTCTTCAAATTACTTCCTCAGTGCTACCCTTAAAACCCCCTGATGAATAGCCATGTCAGTTGGAAGTGCAGTTTATTTCCATTAGCAGGTCAAAATCCTAATGTCGAAGCCAGCTTGCGCAAAGGGACCTTCGCGTCGATGAGAGAAGCTAGCTGTGTCAGGATGAAGCAAAGGCAGCTTGCCACTCTAGCTCTCTGGAGGCAGGACTAATATGTAGGTCGGTCTCCTAAATAAGAGGTGAGCTAGGGAAACTGTCCTTTTTCTCATCATGTGCGATGGAAAACCAGGGGAAAAATTCAGCAAAGGATCTCCTGTTTCTCTTCCTTACCGCACTTATCTTCTGTAACTGCACTCAACTCTGGCTGGTGCCCGGGAAGATGGAGCATGGGGCAAGGTTGAAAGCAAGATACTCCGGGTAGGTTATGGCTGAAGGTCAGCACGTTTTCCTCACGCTGGCCTGAGGCAGGAACACCAAATAGAGTGGAGCCGAGTTGCTGCTTTTTCTTAACGAGCCTCTTGTTCACTCTACGCTCGCATGGACAAAACTCAGGGAGACCTGAGGCGGCAGCACAAGTTATGGTCTGTGGTCACAGTGGATTTAATGAGAAGACATTCTAATGAACTTTCAACCTAGGTTCTTAATTCTGACTCTGGATGTATTTTAGATGTGTTTATTCTTTCTCTTTTCAGTTCCCGCTGTGTGATGGCTCTCACACAAAGCATAACGAGGAAACTGGTGACAACGTTGGGCCTCTGATCATCAAGAGGAAGGAGGCATAGAGTGGACAGTAGAAGCTACAAAATGAATGTCTGACAAATCCTCTGCTCACTTGTAATTGGGGGAAAAACCACAAATTCTTTGTCACGTCACTGAAGACTTTCCAGTGTAGTACATACATCAGGCTTCAGCATGTGTATTTTCTCTGGTGCTTGTCTTGTTTTAATCACTACAATGCATAATTTACTAAATAGTCATGGTTTAAATTTTTTGTCCTGTAAAGTGTGTGTACTCTCTCATTGAATATGAAACTAAAATGACGCACAGAATGTACTTCATCAGAAAATAGGTATTAAATTATTTTCAAATACATGCATACTACTCTGAGGCTATTCAGTAGAAAGTGTGTTCAAAATGTAGATCTTAAAATTCTGGAGAGGTTCTAAAGTCACAGGTCTGGATAGATTTCTACGTAAAAGGCAGTGGCAGGAAAGAAATCATGGTGCCAAAATGCAGCTTAACCTCTGATTATGCTGCATTTTCTGCAGGTGTCACGTTTGGCCTGTAACACTACTGTTCTGTATGGCTTCTGGGAAAAAAAAAAACCAAACAAAAAAAACCCCAACAAATTTAAAATAGTGAACTAGAAACAGACAATGTAAAAGGCTTATAGCGAGATGGCGCTAAAGGGCAACTTTACCTTTAATTTTACAGCAGTGTTGAAACTTGACCCTACTACCATATGGTATCAAGAACATAATACTGGAACTGCAGACATGTATTTAGGTTAGGATTAGGAAGATGGTCTCTGTGAGAGCTTTCTTAACAGACGAGTGGAATGATACGAAGTGCGTGGGGGTGGCAGGGTTGTCTTTGCTGCTAGAAAGCCTTAGTTTTGCTTGCAATCTCTGGCAGTGAAGCTAACTTCCCCAGACCACAGGACACTTCTGGGGGAGAGGCTATGCTGATTTATTCCAGAAGCTAAAATAAAAACTAAAACCCCACTCATTGTTACTGTCTGCTTCATCATTGCTCTGGCTGGTTCTGGAGGACTCTTCCCGCTGCGGAGGGAGGAGGCACACCTTTCTTACTAAGTGGCCTTAGGCTCTATGTGTCTTAAATAACTCCTGCCTCCCTGAGCTAACTGTTAATGTGGTTAAGCTACTTTTACCAAAAGAACTGACAAGGAAAGGCTTTGGTGACAGCTAGAAACAAGGGGGAAAGGAAGGGTGAGACGAGAGCTCTTACCTTCCTGTTGTATGGCACTCATCTGCCTCGTTTGACATGGTTGCATTAATGACTATCATGTTGGTTTCCATAAATTAAATAGCTTTGATTTATTAACATGCAAATGACTACAAAGCAAAACCCAAAGAGTGGGGTGGCAGAGGGCAGTTTTGTATTAAACCCTGTCTATTAGCATAATTGGCAGCCTGGGTAAGATTGAGCTCTTGATGTCCTGGGACAGAGGGACTACCTCAGAGCTAGAGGAAGGCCTTTTCAAGAAGCTGACATTTTAACCCAGACCCTTAAGGATTATTCCAGATAATCGGGGCAGTAGGGGTTTTATTTAATTTTTTTTTAAGGGTATGGTTGGTATGACTGGTTAAGATTAAAGAAAATCTTTTGCATATTCTCGATGTGAGACTTTCAGAGCCCGAGGTCTTAGCTGACTGGTCTGAACTTGGGCAGAAGGTGCAAAAAGTAGAGAAGGTGGCACAGAGGTAGAGAAAGAGGGTTTGCAGGTGGAGTGCTGTAGAGGGGGCAGCTACTGTCTGTGAGAGACCTCTGCTTGTAAGAAGTTGCAGTCAAATACATTTAGTTTCTGTCTTTTCTTCCTGTCTTGATTGTAAAGGTACTTGATATTTTTTACTTGGCCAAGTACTGATGCATATGGAAAGTTGTTTTAACCTTAAATTATCAAATACATTGCTTTTATCCAAAACAAAGTTATTTCTGTGTTACTAGAACATGACACTGGATATTTCTGTATTTTTGTCAAATACACATTTGAGCTCATCTTAATCTTGAAGTTGTAACGTCTGTGTTAGCTCACGGGTGTGCTGTTTCTTTCAAGGGAGAGTTACACTGTGAGTAGTGCTGTATGCCAATGCTGCTGTAACCATAAACCTGTCTCTGGGTTGGGTTTTCCTTCTGAGACTTTTTTTCCTGTTAGCAGCAAAGCCTGGCTGCTCTTGAAGGAATAAAAGTTCACTGAAAACTGCATTAATGTTCTGAGAGATGGAGTCCTGAAGTTTCAGATGAGTCTCCCGAGTCATAAAACTCTTTCTTGGAGTTTGCCAATAAAACATTTCCTGGAGTTTGGGCGTCATGGAAGGGGGCTCCATGACGGGTTTTTGTTCCTGGGAAGCAAAGATGCAGGAGCCGAGTCTTTGCCGATTCCCATCCTGGTGAGTTTGTTTTGGAGAAGTGTCACGTTTATAAATGTTGACACAATGTGGTTAAATTTTATTTTGATGCACGTACAATTTTCTGTACTATACCTAAAAGTTCCTGTTACTCATGTATGTGAGCTGTTCGAATGTGATAATGAAAAGAGATACTTGAATTTGAGTAAACAAACTTGCCAGCGGTCTTGATGAGCGTCACAGAGAACACTTCATTTTTTTTCCTTAGTGCCATAATAGGTTATCATGTTCTGATAGACTGAGTGCTTGCCTGCTCCAGTGTTTTCTGAAATCTCTTCTTTTGTGCTTTCCTCAAACAATCTCTAGAATATGAAGTGAATTGGTTAGATCTTTGCCAAGTTTTTAACCATAAAGAAATTCTTCTGCAAATGTACAGTTTTCACATCACATTGAAAGTCCTACATGAAAATCTGGTACAAATCCTTCATATTAAAGCAGTGAAGGATTCCTGTCCCAGAGTAAAACTGTATCTCTGTTCTATGTTGTTATTTTTCAACATGTAAGTGTTCATTAGGATGGTGAACAAATTAAAGTACTGATTCTGCAGTAATTGAGTGTGACTCATGAAAATAGTCTGAATGTCAAATATGCAAGTGCTTCTAGAATCCCTTCTTGAAGAGGGGACGGTTGTAAGTTACAGGTGCTTTCTGCACGTTTAATTCAAGCACTGTTAATCTAAGGGATAATTTCAAACGGTGGAGGCCAGCAATTACATGCTGGTCCACTAGGAGGAAACAAAAGCTGTGCAATGGGTACTCCTCGGTGTGGGCAATGCTGTTCTTGCGGGTTTTTTATGCATGCGTGGATTGATCTGGGGGGGGGTTTCAGCAGCATTGCTGCCTGTCTGAGCCCAGGCATCTAGAAGTGCTGCATTAACATGTT
This sequence comes from Fulmarus glacialis, assembly GCF_000690835.1. NCBI lineage: Eukaryota > Metazoa > Chordata > Aves > Procellariiformes > Procellariidae > Fulmarus > Fulmarus glacialis. The sequence continues at coordinate 6,759 of NW_009234598.1, read as the reverse complement.
TGGGATTAAGCCGCTTTTCATGCACGGAGGCTCATGCGCTTTCAATCTAGGACTTGTATCGCCAGTTCCCTGACAGTCAGCTGCGGAGCTGACCGCAGGCCCTACTATAATTTTCACCATATTGTTGCAGTTTGGACCTTGTTCTGGTGCCGTTGGGGTCTGTAAAAATTATTTTGCACAGTTGCACAGCAGTTGGAGTGGGATTTTCCTTTAAGTGTAATACAGCTAGATAAAGACATGGAAATGTGAGTCACTGCAGTATCACAGTCGCTCACTCCAATAACGGAAGAACATTTTATAATAGCAGGAAGGATAAGAATGTAGGCGTGAAACTAAACTTCGGTATTGCAAAGAAACCTTTTTGTCGGCTGGCTTCTCTTTAGCCATCCTGAGCATGGAAGCCTCTTACTAAATTTGGCTTTTGTTTCAACTCCTGAAGCTTCAAGGCTTAACAAACCCTGAGCCTGGCTGGACTAGGTGGAAGAGCACGACTTCCCCACTGCTCTGGGCAGCGAGGGGATGCCCTGCCATGGCTGCCAGCAGATGGAGTTTATCAGTGCTCAGCATCTCTATTTCAGCCTGGTCAGAACACGTCACGTGGACCTGCTGAGAACACCAAATGCCTTTTGCATTGTCACTGGTACTCATTAAGCCCAGCAGTGTCGGATACCCAATTGCTTTGTCCACCCAGGCTTGTTCTGCCCTCGTTTTCCTGCACTGATGAGTGGCTTCTCTGCACCGGCAGAAGAATGATCATTTTCCTAGAGCCATCATTAATTTAGGATGGGTACTGGGGGCTGCTGCTTGAAGCTCTCTGCTGTTTGTTTTCTTCTGTAGCGGTGGTGTAGCTGTGCTGCCCGTGGTGCGTAGTGCGTTTCTTGGGCGGGATGATTTCCAGGCTGCCTAATGCTGAGGCTAATACAGAGAGGAGCCGAATAAAAACTACATAACATAAAAATAAATAAATCAAATGCACGGAGCGAAACAAGAAGGGGAAAAAGAAGAAATAAAATGGCAGATGGGAGGAGAGCATAAGCTAGAAGAGAAGATTTAACACTGTGTAACATTGCTAGGTGGTAGCAAAAGGGATAAATTGAAGCACAGAAAACGATGTGTTGCATTTCATTATACCTCTTAATAGAGCAAGGCATAAGATGTACAAAGTGGCTGTTCATTAACTTCTGGGACTAAGCGGTTCTGTTAGCCAAAAACGTACCGCTTAGAGCCGAAGGGGTTATGTACCTCGAGCAGACATCTGTTACTGTGTTTTTTATTCCTGAACTGTTTGTGAAATCCCACGGTACTGGACAGAAAGCAACGTACACTCATGCTGTGGGTCCCCTGTTAGCAGCCTAATGTTCCTCCACGCCCACCTTTGTAAACTGTTTAATTAGATGTGCAATTATAATAAACAGGAGGACTATTTACTGGTACACTCCCTGAAGTCAGTAAAATCACAGTAGCTTTACGTAATTGTAGCAAAGCAGACTTCAGTCCACCTTTCTCGTGTGCAGTTTTGATGGATGAGAAAGGATTTATCAGGGTTCTCAAGCAACTTCTGTTTTCTTCGATGGATAGAAGTTGCATACGTCTCACATAAGCACAGCGAGATAATTTCTCTTGTTATTTTTTTCCTAGCTGAAGACTGAACCATCCCTCCTCTCTGATTTGACATTGCACTGCCCTTAATCCGCTCTGCTCTGCGTCCGTTTTGTCACGCAGACTGCAGTTTTCTTTTGGTGTTTTTGAATGCATGGCACATTTGTACAAAAGAAGTGCCTTCTGCTCTCCGAGACAAGCCTGTGCAGAAAAGAGGAGCTTCCTGAGCGTGCCAGAAATTATAGCTTTAATGTGTGAAGCATTCAAAATTCAGCACACTGCAAGGATCTGCTCAGTAGCTGGAATGTTTGTGCCGTTCAGTCAAGTCAGCTGGCAACAGAAACGCAGCAAAATGAATGGTAAGGTCACTGACTGCGTAACTTTTCTCAAATACTTTTCTGCAGCTGGCAAATATAACCATACATGGATAAGACATGGTCAAGACACACTGTCTGTTCACTGCCGGGACTCTTGCTCAAGACTCGGGTACCACAACAACGGCCAGAACAGACTTTCACTTCAGTAATTATTAAAATCATTGCTCTTTTCAAACAGTGTGATCTTGCTCTTTCAATCGCATTCTTGGCTCCGACATCTGCACGGGTTAAATTACTTTTTAAGGGTTGAAATTCTGTTGCTTTGCAGACAGAGTCCAGGAGTAGAATACTGTTTAATAGAAGAGACTTTTCTTAATGCCAGTTGGCAGTGGGTTTAGTCAATAAATAGGTGTTTGATTCTACTGCAGGTGGAGGCAATGGAAGTAGCCTCTAGGGTACGACAAAGAGGCATTTTAAATAAACCTCTTGGCACGTTAATCATCTTAAATCAAGTACCGGGGTTATCCTAAAGCATTAGGATGTGACTGGTAAAATGCCATCATGCATTTGTAAACCCTGAGCAACCCCACGATAGAGATACAACACTGCACATGGAAAATCTTTGTTTAGAAGGACAAAGGGAGTAACCTTTATCTACCTGTAAGCCATGAGATCAGGAGTTGGTACTAAAGATTTTGCTCTAATGCCTCTATTTCAGAAAGAAGCACAACTTCTTGCCCAAGGATGCCCAAAGCACACACATCTCTCATTGCTATTTTCTAGGGCTGGAGGCAGCTAAAATATGTTTCATCTATTCAGACTCTCCACAAATCATGGTTTAATTCCATCTTCTGCACCAATTAATTAATGGTGTGTTCCTATTCTCTGTGAGAGACCAGGCGTGGAAGCTGGACTCAATACGTGGCACGCTGAGGCTACACATAGCAGCAAAATGATGCCTTTTGTCTTCTTCTCAATGTTTTTCCTGATGTTGCCCAAGATTTTGTTGGCTCTTTTGGCTGCCGACGCACACTGGGCTGATGATCTCAGACAACTGTCAACAGTGACTTCAGGATCTCTTTCCTGGGCTGTGACAGCCAGTTCCAGGATCAGCATTGAGGAGCTTTGGTTGGATTATTTTCCTCTACGTGCATTACCTTATGTTTATCCACACTGAAGCTCCTATGCCAAGGTTGTGCCTTTCATTCAGTTTTGTGAGATTCTGCGGGACTACTTTGCTATCGGCGTGGCATTTTATTGCCCTGAGGAGCATCTGCAGATCTGGAGACTTCGTGCACGCTCCCTTCTGTGGGTCGTGAATGAAGATGTTGAATAAAACCAGTCTCGGCACCCACCCACTGCTGCCTCCTCTCCACCCTGAAAGCCCTTCCCACCCCTTAACCTCCTCTTAGTCCAAAAATAAACCTTTCCTCCAAATTCTTTGCTTAGTTTCTTTAATGATTAAAAAAAAAGTCCAAGGTGTGTGAGGAAGAAACTATTGAAATGCGCTGCTCACCTTTATAGTCCTTGTAGCTTTCTAATACAAAAGACTTCCCAAAATTTACAGCTGTGGTTCTGCTTGTAGAAAAGGTGATCCAGAAAATACACAACTGCCATGAATCAACCTCACAGTCATTTTCAAAACGTACTGTATTATCTCTGGTAGGTTGGCTTTTGACACCATCCCTTTGTTTTCATCCTGGAAAACCCCCAGATGTACCTGCCAGGGAGGAGAGTAGTGTCAGAAGAGTTTGCATCAGTCAGAGCCAAGTCAAATATTAATCATTGTGGGACCTGATGCCTAAGTGACAAAGCAGTAGCGAGGAAAGAAAGTGGGATAGCAGCACTGTTGAGTTTTACAGCTACAACAGACAAGGGTAGTTTAGATTTTCCTTGCTTAACAAGAACAAAAAAGACAGCACAGAACTTCTGTGAATTTATCAAAGGATTAAAAGCCCTGAGCTATTTTAAGAGGGCGCAATACAGCGACCCTTCTGTTGTGAAACCACAAGAAAAAAAGAACTGCAACGTGGCTAGAACCTTCACAACATCTGCCATACGCCGAATGAGAAGGACAGGCCCTCCTGCCCACAGAAGCACCGCTGCAGATGCTCTCACCCGTCCAGCAAATTATTGGTTTCACCGATCGACGTTTCTTATCAGGACCACACGTACGGTCCAGGTCGGCTCTGTTGCAATCTGTTCGTCCGGCAGAAGCTACACAAGCGCAGCTGCCCGCTGCAGGAAGTGGCTCTGTGGGCAGCAGGATCCACGTCTCTCGCACAGACCTCGCGCAGAAGACGCGGCTCCGGCAGAGGAGCGGTATGTTTGGCGAGATGGGGAAGAAGTAGCTGTGAACCATCCAAAGGGACAGTCAAAAATCCAGCGGTGCTTGTTGTCAGCATACCTCTAGAGTACCAGTATTTTGGCCAAGTCCCAGCCCCACTAATCTGTTTACCTAATGTCCCCCTGCACTTCCACTGAAGTATGAGCTTATTTCCTGTACTAAACTACTGTGCGTCTTGCGGTTAGTTATTAACTAGCTGTTGTGTTTGAAAAAGGGCTTTATTTCAGCGGAAAGTGATTCTTTTGTAATCCTCGCTCAGTTCGGGGGAGCTTAGCAATCTGCCGGTGAGACATCCTTTTGCAGCGCAAAGCAGTTTGTGCGAAATAAATGAGCGTGTAATACTTATTATATTGTTAGTGTTTACATTTTCATCAGACTAAGTGAGGTAAGATTGTTTTCCAGCAACAGAATTAACCATAATTTTGCCAAATGCATTTTATTGTGGGGGGATTCTCAACCACCTGCCCCTTCTTTAGGAGCTGTAGCCTCTTTCACTTTCTCTTCGAGTGCAATTGCAGAGCCCGGAGATGAGAAGTTTCCTTGGGAATCTTGCTGGTAGGTTCAGCTTCCAGTGCAAACTCTTACAGTATCACACTCTGTGGAGAAATTAATTATTTGTCATTTCTGGTATTCTCTCGGTTTCGCTTGTTTTATTTTAGGAGAAGTTCCCAGATAAGATCAGTGAACTCCATGTGCTGAAGCGTGAGGGTGGAATGAGCGAGCGGAAGATAGAGTCTCGCGTCACTCGATTTCTATATGCATAAATCTGACTAAAGCAAGTATCAGGGGAAAGGAAATAGTCAGTGTTTACTTATTTCAATTACTTATGCTTTCATATTTCTTTTAATCCTCTCCAGGCCCATTCTGTTAGCTCTAAGGATATCCAGAAGCTATTTGTTCAGGACTAGGTACTTGAATAGCCTTTAAATTCCAATTTTTTGCCTTTTAATTCCATTTTTTTTTCCATTAAGATTTCAAGCTCAGGTAGGTCGCAGTGTTAAATGGGCACTCATGCAAGTCTGAAATGCCATCTATGTTTTTCTCTCTGCGTTTAGACCCAGATCAGCCCAAGCATCTCGCATCTCCGCGGGGGGAAATATCTTTCCGCAAGGCGCAGGTGGGTTGCCATCCGACCCTTGCGGCAGCTGCTGCTGCCGAGACCGGGAACCTTCTCTCTGCCAGACACGTACCACTTGCGCTTTTTTTTCACTGTACTCCTCGGTAATTGTTTTTTGTGCAAGGGTTGACCAATCTGTGGTATTTCTCTCCTGCGTCAGCACCCCCCTGAGAAAATTCAGCGTTGGGGAACCGAAGATAGGAGCTTACGCTTGCAACCATCTGAGTCCTCATCTTTAGGGCTGGACAGTAATGACTGATGAGAAGGGGATATTCAGGAAGGAGAAATGTAACTTTTCTGACCAGCCTTGTTACTTCAGAAAGGATCTTGCCGAGTTGTTACTACTGTCTTCCCCATTTTACCCAATTAAGAGAGTGAAACAAATTGTTCTGTGAACAATGACTTAATGAAACTCAGTTTTGCTAGATTTGTACGCTATGGTCCTTCCTCTCACTCTTCAATACTCTCATTTTCCGTGTGACCTTCCTCTTCCTTTAATAGTTTAATTTCCCCAGTAAATCCCCCAAATTGCCATCCAGTTCTCCCAACACCTGCCACGTCTCCCAACTATGGGATGGGGAAGAGGCAGCAAGTAATAGCTGAGCTCACTACATTGTCATTCCTCTGACGTCAGTGCTGATTCCTGATATACATCAGCCCATTTTTATAAAACCTGGGGGAGCATCATATATCTGCTAAAATTCATTTTCCTATCTCCGGCCTTGTTTTCCCGCTCCTGCGTCCTACTAATGCTAAACACGACTTGATACTGGCGGATACCGTGGCAAAAGTGCAGATCTAATATTCACAGAGTTCAGCTAATTTTATAAAGGAAAGAAACAGCTAAAAGAAAAGGGAGTAATTACAGGCTGACAAATAGAGCTGATATATGCCCTAGTGAAAAAAAATGTTAATGAAGTCTCCTAGCCAGGCAGCGGGCTTTGGGGTCCTGTGCGTGAACGCAGGGCTCGTGCATACCCTCCTCTAGCCTTGGGGAGTTAAAATTCAGATTAGAGATTAATCCCTTATGCAATTTTGATCTGGTGTCAGGCCAGGTGCGCCCACCTGAAATGCAAGACCAGCACCTATAGAGCTTGATAAGGCTGTTTTAGACGGCTTTAAAGGTCCTTACCCACTTTAAAGGTCAGATGCTATTTACATGCTTCGGTTTGCTCTCGCTTGTAGTCCCTCTGATCTACCGGAGGGAAAATAAGCAAACCTCGGGATGAATTGATGTACAACTGAAGAGGATTTGGGGCGTATTTCTGGTTACCGAGAACCAGCGAAGGGGGATCGGCCGCTGCCCGCCAAGACACGGCTCTCCCCGCACCCGGCGGCACGCTCTCCCGGGGGAGCCCGAGGGCGCGAAGGCCGGCCCG
>NW_009234597.1:570-1807 GCF_000690835.1 Fulmarus glacialis | reverse complement strand
GGCGTGCACATATACTGTGGCGTGCACGCCCCCCCTACACAATCAACACCCTACGGACAACCCCCGCCGTGCAACCCCCGCGTTTGCCTGCTCCAGCCTGGCTTTCCCGCATCGCCGTTGGATGCATCCGCATCCCGCAGCCTTGCAGGACCTTCCCTGCCCGCCGGAACGTTTTGTTTTGTGAAACGTATGAGCGGGGTTTTGCTCGCATGTCGGTAACGCTCATAAAAGCATCCCCGCGACGGTGAAGGGCAGCTGAGGTGGTCTCACGTCTGCCTCGCCGGGACCGCTGTCGGGGGGCTTTGCCATGCTAATGGATAATTAGATAGGCAGACAGACTGACAAGGATCCAGATGGATGGATAGATGCCACGAGGATCTGGTGACAGATAAATAGGCAGATGCTAATGGGCAGCGCAAACAACAGCTTAGACTCCTGCTAATTCCCACTGTAATTTTTAAGCTCTCTCCATCCTCCCCCTTTTCCCCCCTCTCTCCCCCAATGCAGAGCTCTCACCAGCGCATCCATCACTTATATTTATATATTTTTTTTTTGCACAGAAGGAGCATAAATGGCTTGTAAGGGCTCTAAGGAATAACGAGTAGCGGTGAGCTGAGGTGGGCGTCGTGCGGGGGCTCGGGGAGGCGAAACCCCCGGGGTTACCCCGGGACCGGCCAGAGCCGGGCTCGGCTGTCGGGGCGTCTCCATCCCTCCTTCCCCAGCGCTGCCGCCACCTCCCCGACTCGGATTTATTTTTTGATTAAAAAAAAAAAAAAAAAAGAAAAGGTTTGTCCCTTTTCTTCCACCACAGGGATGGGAAGAAAATTGTGAATGGAGGGGAGGAGGCCGAGGTGGATTAGAGCCGGAGAGCCGTGGCGGAGCGGGCGGCGGAGACAAAAGAAAGCATCTTCGCTTGTTTTCCCTTGCCGCGGGGAATCCACGTGGCGGTTGCGGGAAGGCGGGGAAAAGTGGGAAGGGGAGATAAATCCTGCTGGAAAGCTTTCGGTGGCACCCGCACCATGCGGGAGATTTATAGCCCTGCGCTTCGCAGCCACCCTGCCTGCGATGGGTGCAGCTCACCTGCTCCACGGGGCTGGGCTCGTTAGCTGGGAACCCTGATTAATGAGATATGGGGATATGGGGATGCTCGTGTGGTTGTAGACCTTCGGGTCCTCGCTGCCACCATTGTCCCAGCCTCGGAGGGGCTGAGCCTTGGTGCGAGCCGGAGCCTCGAGCA
>NW_009234597.1:0-440 GCF_000690835.1 Fulmarus glacialis | reverse complement strand
ATCTCTGCTTTATCCCCTCTCCCTGATCTGTCTCTCGGTCCCTCCATTACCTGCTCTTTCTTCCACTCTGCCCCTTTTCCCCTCCATGTTTTTTTATTATTTTTCCTATAGTTCTCGCTCTCACTGGTTTCTTTCCTCCCCAGCCCTATAGATTTCCCTCCTCTTCCTCACCCTCTCTCTTCTCCTGCTCCTCTTCCCTCTCTCCAGTGTATTTTCTCTCCCCTCTGCCATCCCAGGAGGACCGTGGCAGTGGGGACGGGCGCCCTGGGGCAGAAGGGTCTCATGGTCCTATTTCAGGCTGAGCTGCGAAATGCAGCCCAGGAGATGCCATCGGCCTCTCCTGCATCTCGGGAGAGAGCCGGAGCCTGGTCCGGGATGAGGAGAGCCCGGGAACTGGTCCCCGCAGGTGCCCAGAGCATCTCTGCCAAGCTCCCCGTGCC
>NW_009234596.1:0-602 GCF_000690835.1 Fulmarus glacialis | reverse complement strand
TGGCAAGCACGTATGCCATGCGCATGCCAAGCACACGCCAAGCACATGTCAGGGCGGGCCGGGCACACGCCAAGCACGCGCCATAAACGCGCCACTGTATGCCGTGCGCACGCAAAGCATGTATGCCATGTGCACACCATGCACATGCCACGCACATGCCATGCACATGCCATTCACACACCGCCGTATGCTATGCACGCGCCCTACACACGCCAAGCACATATGTCATGCACATGCCATTCACACGCCGTGCACACGCCGTAGTATGCCATACGCGTACGCCAAGCACATGCTGTGCACACGCCAAGCACACGCCATGGAACGCCGTGCACGCGCCAGTCACATTCCAATCACGCGCCGTGCACACGCCGTAGTATGCCATACGCGTACGCCAAGCACATGCTGTGCACACGCCAAGCACACGCCATGGAACGCCGTGCACGCGCCACAGCACGCCACGCCCACACCCAGCACACGCTTCCAAGCACACGCCAAGGACGCGGTACAGCGTGCTGTGCACACGCCAAGCACATACGTCACGCCAAACACACGCCACGCGCACGCCGCCGCCCCCCCCGCGCACACGCCAAGCACACGCCACG